>NW_010157174.1:37625-44744 GCF_000695765.1 Mesitornis unicolor
GTGTCAGTTAACCACCAGATTTCTTCTTAATTCAATCTATTCTGCCACCAACTTTGTCCTTTCTTTTCTTCTTGCGACCTTGTTTGTAAGAATGGCTGTCCTGCATTTACCTCTACCCTTACAATCACCATTTTGTCTTTGGAAAGAGGTGTGAACCCTGCTAGCAAACACACTTGCCAGCTACGTTTTTTCACAGGAGCAGCATCTTTTTCTGTTCCAGGAGTGCGGGCTGTCCAAGGCAAACGTGACTTCCTGAAGTTGAGCAAACGCTTTATGAGTTTGCAGGAGCCCGTACAGCCGTACAACCTGACCTTTCCAGCATGAGGGTCTCCCTGGCAGGCTCCAGTCCTTTCACACACAGGAACAAGGGCACAAAGCAGCCTGTGATTCACTCACTCGCCGTCCCTCATCGCAACGCCTGCCACACCATTTCACCAGAACCGTATCTTTTCGGGCATTGCTGCATTCTTCACTGCCACACCACTGCCATTTCTTACACCATCCATCTTGACTGTGTTCATATCCGATTACCCAAACTCAGCTAGGCACAGAGCTCATGCCTTCTGTTTAAAAAAAACATAACCTGGCATCCAGCAACACTGAACGTGTGAAGAAGGCAGATCCCAGGAGCATCAGAGCTGCCCGTGGGGTTCCTGGACCTCCTGACCATACATACAGGACTTGTCCCAACGTAAGATCCCCATGTTGGCTAAAGCTGCTGGCTCCCTTGGTGACTCAGCTCCCTGAGGCTGCAGGGAGGATGAACAAAGCTGCTGGAGGAGGACAGCATTTATCTGTCAAAGACAACCAGAAGCACTCCTCTCCTAGAGAGCCCCCATCAGCTGAACCGCGTGAAGCACCCATCCAGAAGATGCAACTCCAGGAAAAAACATGAAAGAAAGTAGATGGCTACCCTTTCCCAACACAAGGCACTTTCAGTCCCACAGCCAAGATTTCAGCAGTACTACAGCACGATCCAGGCACAGCCCCGAAGCAGCTCTGGCCAGGAAACAGCATCCTCCTCAAGTGTCAAGTACACTGGAGTTGTACAGTGCCAATGGTGGCGTTTTTTCTTCCAAGTGCTTGCATGCCATGCAGCTTCACCTCCAGAGGATTTATCTTCTCTCCCTGCTCCAATGCGGTAGAGCAGAAACCGCTCCTTTTCTTTTCAAGTGCTGAGGCACGAGCACGTGTGCATTTGTCTCTTCAAGGCCAGGCTCACCTACCCGGGAGAAACAAAGCTGGAAGCTGCCTGGAAAGCACAGCTGGTTTGGCACTTGGCCACACATCTCCGAGGTGAGAGAGACAGAGAGTGAAATCACTGCCTTCAGCGCCTGACTGCCAGTTCAGCGCCGTGCCAGCAGGAGCATCGCAGGACTGATCTCTGCAGCCCGTCCTGTTTTCAGGGAGTGTTATGGGAAGGAATTTAACAGCCGTGAGGAAGTCCAAACAATTTACTATCAGTTTGTTGCCGAGGAAAAACAGGGCATCTCCAGCAGAGTGCAATGCCAAGCCCTTCTGTTGCGAGAGAAATAATACACTTCTGAATATTTCAAGTCAGCGTAACCGAGTCCCGCTCCTCCTCAGAGACCACGGCACAGCAGAAACATATGCAAAGGCCTCGGGGCTCTTTGTCTTGCTGTATTCTCACAGCACTCGCTTGCTGTGAAGCTCAACAAATAAAGTCACTTCAGCTTCCTATTTAACACAGAACAGTTTTTTTAAAAATATGGATGTTGCCACTTCCTGTTAGCGGTGCGAGGCGACCAAAGTCAACCCTCCTCTGTTTGAGAATCCAGCGAGTTCCTGCGGCATCCACACGAGCTCGCTTCACGCTGTCATCCACCACACCACAGGGAGCTGAATCCACACGAAGGATGCGCAGATGTCCCTCAGCATGGTAAGCCACTTTTTGATATATTACTGCCTCTTATCAATCCTGCTGCCTACCTTCTTATACTGAAGACAACTGAAGCCCTGCGTTGTTTAATTAGAGGACCATTGTATACTTGCTAACGTCTGCACTGCACACATGTAGAAACCCTGATGCACAAGCTGCACACAACAGAAAAGCTAAAGCGTGGTAGGAAATGGTTTGGTCTCAGCAGCAGCCGTGTCTCCAGCCAGCTCCAGCTCTTGCTCCGAGTGGCTCAGAGCCTGTATTTAGTGAACTGTTTGCTCCATGGCTCGCTGACCGTTCAAAACAGGGGATGAGCCATGACGATTCACTTGGACATTTCCTTCCTGCACCACCCTGCTGGGGACAAAAAGACACATCTGGAAGGAAGAAGACAAAAGAAAAGTAAAAGGCTTCTAGAAAAACAAGGATGAGGATAATTTTACCTATCTACACCAGCCAAGAATGACTGGTTGGAGATCCTCATCTGTGCAGTTTACTGCCTCATCTCTTCTCTCCTTTGATCTCAACCCTGAGTCACTCTGGGACTTGATTTTGTTTTTCCCCCTCCTCTTGCAATGTTATGTGAGAGGTTTTGACCAGAAAATGTTTGATCGGTGCACTATTTTCATCCTGAATATGTAGCAGCAGGAGGCGGAGAGACAGATCCCTCCCCTTCGGGATGTCTGGGATGCACAGTCAGGTTAGCAAGAGGCTTCAGCAGCTGAAGATGAACCGACGGATGCTTTGTCACCCTCAGAGAGGCCACCTCGCCCTGACCCCTCAAACCCTCCCATAACTCATCAGTACCCCAGACCACACAGCTCAAAAGCTGCTGCAGCCATCAACAGTGAAATGCAGGAGGATCGCTCCTCGATACGCCGCGCTGCATCCCAAGAACAACGTTACCCGGCGCTGGCTCCTCGGCTGCATCGCCTTCCACAGCTCCTGCAAACCACCACGTGCCTGAGCCCTCCTCCACAACGCTGCCTTCTGACAGATGTGGGACTAAATCCTCCTGCTTGAGTAAATCCAAGAAATACCACAAGGAGAGACAGAGCCAGGCATTCCCACAACCCAAGACCACGTAACACAGGGGTCCCTGAATCTTAACATGGCTGCAAAAATCAAAACCGAGGCATTTTTAACCAGTACCACTCACACGAAAGGAAAGGTTGTGCCAAGAAAAGATAATTAAGAATCTCGCTTGCAAGATTACCTCCAAATTACTGGAGTTTTCATATCCTTTATTTCTGATCTTAACAAATAAACCTCTCTACCACAAAAAGGAGAAGTTAAAGCCACAACAGAAGGATCATCCACAACCTTACATTACCATTCTTTTGGCAGCTAATATGCTCTATAATCTTGTCAGACCGATCATATCACAGCAACAAAGGCTTCACAGACACAGAGATAAAATTGTTCTGTAACTGGAACTGAGCATCCGAGCCACTGAGGGGCTCTATGAAACAACTACTTTTGAATGGAAAAAGCAATTGGAAATTAAAGGTTTTGCTGAACCCAACAAAAACCCAACAACAACAACAAAGGCAAGCTCTGCCTAAGGGCATGGCTCATGAGAGACGCCAACACGAAACACACACACACACACACATTTATAATTCATAATTTTGGAGGAAGTTACAGAAACAGAAAGAGACAATACCAGAACCTCTCAGATACAGCATTTCTTTAACACATCCTGTTACATGAGGGAATTTCCTCTTTTTGTTCTAAAAAAGGAAATGAATGCCTCATGGTTTTAACATGTTAAAGAGCCGCTTTAGCATTGGTAACAACACCGTGTCAGCGTTTTAAGAGCACGTTCCTCATTTCAATTCTCCAAAGCAGAGTCTTTGGATTTTCGTGCCGCAGTTTGGAAAGATGTTTGATTAATCCGCAATCTGGCCTTTTTAACGAAAGCAGCGCGCTGCCAGCTCCGGCCGCCAGCAGCTCTCTGGGGAAGTCGCAAAGTTAGCGGTGGGAAGCGGAGAGGAAGCGCTTTCCTGACATGAAAAACCAGTGTTAGTGTGGGCAACAAACCTCCTGCACAGCCACACAGCACTGGAGGGGACTAGAACAGAGCAGGCAGTAATAAGGTATATGGCACACTGACCTTTCTGCCCTAAAGAGATAGCAAGAAAATGGGATAAATTGAGTTAAATAACAATAATAGCATGGCAAAACTTTAATGTCTTACCATGACAGGCTGAGACCAAGGGAAGTTATTCATACCGGTCTGGTGGTGAGAGGTGTGCAATTGCGTTTTGTGGTGTTCGAACAAGACTCCGCCGCGCTGGTTCTTTTGAAATGCAACACTGCCACATCTCTGCCTCCTCATTGTGTCTCAGCCAGCAGAGAGAAGCTGCCAACTGGAGAGGGGAAAACCTCAGCCTCTGGTGCTGCGTAACTGTTCTCCATTATGAAAAAAGAGACTTCTGCACACTCGGTGGAAATCACTGCTGACAGGAACTGAGGAGGTTACATGTAATGGCTGGAGAGGAAGGAAGGAGTCAAACCATTAGTTTGACATCTGCAAACCAGCTGCCGGAAGGCTTTCCCTCAACTGGTCCTTACTTCAAATCCTACAGTCCTCATATGGAACCGCATCTTCTGGAAATGGACAATTTTGACTTCAAAAGTCTTCCAGCACAGCAGAACCCTCCCCAGCTCTTACAAAGTGACTCCAAACATCCGTCCTTGTCTACATTTGCCCAGCTTCAACCAACACACAATCCCACTATCGCTCAGGTACTGCAGCCCGCTCTGAAGCCTCCTGGATCAGCTGAAGCAAGGGCACTGGGAACACGTCAGGCACGCACGCACCCACCCTGGCAGATGCATGACCCTACAGTCGGTCACTGCAGCACGCACACGGCTCGCCTGCATCCCACTACCAAGTAGCTGTAATCACTACGCTCCCCTCCTCAATCTTACTATGTCCTCAACCTGCAGCATCTCCGAACTTGATCAGAAAAGGCTTCTTTATTTATTTTTTTTTGCCTTCCAGGTCAGGCAGAAACATTGCAGTTTGCACAGGGACAAAATCTAACCCCTGTGACAGTCTCTGCTAATCATGTACCCAGTCACTAACCAGTCCCAATAATCAGTTTGAGACCCATCCAGCAGCCAGTTTGTAGAGCCATTACCTACACAGTGTTGGTCTGTATTGTTCATTTCCTGAAACAAAATGCTGCATGGGTGCCAAAACAAGTATCTTCTCAAAACACCATCAGTCTGCCTTGTAACCTCACACAGCAAGTCAATGTGTAACGTCAGCTTCATATGATACTCACTTTTTCCGTAAATCCACACTGATTGACATGTGAAACTGTCCTTTAAATTCAGATTGTAGAAGAGCTACTGCTGGTTTCCCAAGATTTTGCCTGGAAACCTTGTTTGGCTGGCTGGCCTGCAACCTCCTGCCTGGTGCAAAAGGAAGTCACTATCACAGTCGTAGTCACACTGCTACAGCCGTAGCCTGAAGGAAAAAGTCCTCTGCTGATTTTTAAAAGCCTAGCTTCAGAATCAGCAGTTTAGCCTCTGCTTTATTTACTGCTGGAATGGGAGACTAGATCATACGATGACCAGGTCATCTGGCCTTTCAAACAAGTACAGAATACACACAGCATTTCTTGAGCTTCCCCATAGCGCTATCAACCAGCGTTCAGCTCTGGATTCCCACCAGCCTGGTAGCACTGAACACATCTTTCTATTTCTGAAGTCGTTTAGAGCATTTTTAACTCTGATTCTCCTCCACTCCCGGCTTCTATTTCTTTCTTGGCGATATAATCGTGCAGCTGCTTCCACCTTAGCCAGCACAGGCATGGCTGAACTGGGACTTTTCACTGCCTCTGCAACAGCCTTAAAGTCTCCCATAGTATTCTTATTTTGTATGCATTTGTGCTCTCTCAAAGTATATGAATAATTTGCAACGTTTTAGAGTCTTTCCCTTTGCAACCACTAGAGATAAGGTGCTGCAACTTTGCCTTGGTCATTCTCCCCTCCATCACAATGCCAAAATCCTCCTTACTGTGTCCCTTGTGAGCATTTACTTACTATAGCAGGACCCAAGTGGTCATTTGTTTGCACCTGCCAGCAGATCCAAAAAAGCAGAATATTTACTACTACTTGCAGGTAGCAAGGCAGAGCCACAGAGGAAACCCATCTCAGCAAGTGCTCCTCTCTGCAGTCCCATTCCCAGGACTTCTGCTCTGCCCAGCATCCTGGAGAAACACCGCTCCCCTCTGCACCACGAAAAACAAGCAACTGGGCAACAAACAGCAGTGTTTTCCTATTTCTGCAGTGACTCACCACTACCAAGCTAACGAAATAACCGCCTGGACATCGGTGTTTTGTGCTGCAGGAACACTGCATGTGCAAGATGGACTGCACCACCATGGGTGACAGTGCCACAGGAAAAAAGGGACAGACCACAGAAATATTGTGCTAGTCAGAATTTCTGCCCTTACGCTCCTCCTTTGGAGCCCCACGGCTGAAAAAGCCAAAGCTGTAGAGGGTGGTATCCCTTCCTTCCTCCTCCCATGTCTGATTATCCCATACATGACACAGCCAGCTCACCAGGACAGTTTGACCCCGGGGAGTTTTTAGTGCTCCCACTTGCAGGATCGATCACTTAGTCTTCATTCTACAGGCAAGTCTTCGTTTATTTAACGAAGAGCAGGAACATATTCGTGCATTCTAGTGAAATCTTTTACCAGGTTACATCACTTTTGTACAATAAACTTTCCCCAATCTGTTGAGGATAGTGAAAGTGTTCTCAGAAAAACAGTTATAGCTGGGACAGAATACAGACGATCAGACATTCCCAGATGACAATACACACACACACACACACACACACACACACACACACACACGTGTGCTAGGCAGTTGCATAGGAAATACAAGAGAGGAGCTAAGGTGTCCAGTTCCACAGAATCAGAAGATGCAGAGATACAGCCTAAATTTTATTCCTTCACTTAAGCAGGAAAAGAAAAGCCTTTTGTTCCAAACAGACACCACCAGGTCGTGATTATAAAAGCAGCACTGGGTACAAGCTTCAGACCCCCACACTGATTCAAATCACAGCGCTCTCCTCCTGTCGTCCTCAGGAGCTTTCATGAGTGCAGTGGTGGACGCCCCCAAACGCACCTTTCCTGCTCACCCCCCTTCCAGATGAAAGGACGGGCAGTACAGGTGCACGAGCCTCCTGCTGA
>NW_010157174.1:44775-49438 GCF_000695765.1 Mesitornis unicolor
CACTCGCCAGCAGCAGATGGATGAAATCCTAAAGCTGCTCCTACGGCTCTCCATAAAGCAAGCAGTCATGAAAAAATCAGGCATCTTCTCGACATGCAAAAAAGCAATTACGCTAAAGACACAGGGAGAGCCCTGTGAGGTCCAGATCAAAAGCCAGAGACATCGGAGACACGAGAAAGACCTATCAAATTCACCACACTTTTCCCAGCTTAAGGATCAGAAATGGAGCGTTCTGGCTCATAAATTCTACTTCCAGCAAATTCAAGCTTAAATCCCCTGAAGGCAATAAGGAAAAGGCAATCAACAACAACTCTAACCACTTCACAGATGCTCCTGTTTAGTTTATACAGCACTTCTTACAGCATTCAAATGGGTAAAATGGGATTTCAACGCAGGGGGGCTGACGGCAGCAGGCAGGATTCCTCGGTGAAGATACCAAGGGCAAAGGAAGTTCTGAGAAGCATCATATTGGTTATGATGAGTGAACTCAGCGTGCTCAGCCTTTGCACATTTTAATCTGCCAGTAAGCAAGCTTGGCTAAACCGAACATCCTGCATCTACGGTGCCTTAAAAATCCACAGGAATTGCAAAAATGAGGGGGAAAACGAACAAACCGATGCATTCCCTGGGAAGCCATGAAAAAACTAAATCGCTATTTGTTTCCAACTGTTGTTCCGCTTCCTGAGCCAAATGTTCCCAAGTCAGCTGCGGTGGCTGAGGAGTGACCGGTTAGAGCTGGAAAGCTGTCGATTTAAAACTGCAGCTTGAACACTTTCAAACTCCTTAACATCTTTTATAGTTCCAGGACCAACTGTTCGAAAAGCGGAGCCCCCCGATGCCGTAGCACGTGCCCTTACCCCCGCATCTTCCAACCACAGCAATCGGCTTGGGGAGGAAACACACAGCCCAGCCCGTTCTTCTGCTCTCACACCAAAAAGATGCGAGCTGCATGCTAGAGAAGAGACACGGGAAAGGGATGCGCTCCCTCCCTCAAAGCTTCAAGGTCATTACTCCTTGTCTTCACAGGAGTGAGAAGAAGCTTCCAGACTTCTCAACCCCCTCTGCAGCATCCTCCCCGATTTACAGTAAGCGTGCACGAAGGATGCATCCAGCGCCATCCCTAGCGCTCCGGGAGACCACAAAGGAGAAAGAACCATTTGACTCCCGGATAATGAAACACTAACGCAAGTCTTCTTTACCTTGTATACGCTTTTACTCCTTCAGATTTGAACAGCATGGGGCATTCAAGACAAAATCACTCCGTTTTTTTCTTTTTTTTATTTTCACTGCTCCAAAGAGTCAACAGCGCAGAGATTCTGTTTGACAAAGCATCCTACTGTGCGACACACAATGTGTGCATTGTGCAAACCGATCTCCTGCCGGGCTAAGAAAACAAGGCAGGCTCGGAAAAAATACACAACTGCAGCCCACAATACCTCCTGGTACTTTACTCTGCTCACGGTTTTTCTTGTATAGGTACCACATTTACAGAGTCACATCGAGAATGTCTCCATACAAATGCTTTTGTGAGGTCTGGACAACACAGCTCTGTTTCTCTTGAATCAGAGGTACCAGCACTACCCTCCCATTACACAAGTACGTAAGTGCAGCCAGAGATCCTGCCTTAAAACCCGAATTCTCAGGATAAATGAGATCCCAGAGGACGACGCGTTTGGAACTTAAGAGCAGAAACACATTTTCCACTATCTCTAACATGGTATTGAAAGACACCCAACATCTCCTAAAAAGCAGCATTTACCTCCTTTCTCCAAGTTTACAGAGCTCATCACCCAGGGAAACGAATTGTACTGAAGGAGAAAACAATAATCTCCTTATGTTTTGGGTGTTCATTTCCCTTTCCAAGATTTTCACCCCTCGCTCATCTCGGAGGCAGTTTTGCTTCGCTTTGCTTGCTTAAAACATTCATTATAAATCATCTAGGCCAGGAAAGGATTAGAGAAGCACTGGCAGAAGTTGCAAAATGCAAGGCTGTTAGGTCGGAGAAATGAGACTTTCAGAGGCATAAACAACAATCCAGCACTGAACTACCACTTGTGCTTCAGGAAAAATGCCTCTCCATAAATTTTAAGCAGGTACACGCTAAGAAAAACAAATCACGCGCAGCAATGCAAACCAGCAGCTCTTCATAACAAAGCAAGGAAGCCTACCTGTCCATCTCCACGAAAGGTGCAATCTGCGCTCTGCAGACGAGACGTGTCAACCACAGCGACGTCAACTGACTTACCCCAGGTACAAGGAGGAGCGGCTCCAACAGCAGAAGTCGATTGCTTCCGAAAATGAGATCCCAGTCCTGTGCTCTGGCCATGCTTCACCTCTGATCACGCAGCAGAAGCACTGCTACTGGAACTAATTAAAGGCAAATCAGTAGAACCAGGAGCCATGATGCGGGAAAATATCCTGTGTAGCATCCAAGAAAGCCACCAGATAATCCAAAAGGCTGTTTAAGAGCCTGGCTCTCTGAGATCTCAGGATCTGCCAGGTCCATTGCAAGTGTTTGCTTGTTCCCTCGTCCCCTATTTCTTCACACCAATTAGCTACAGTATTTCATAACTGGTGTCCAAGCACAACCAACTGTCTTTGAAATCCTTATTTTCACACAAAGATCAAAACCTACAGATCCAGAAGGATTTCTCAAACCTGCTGGATGGCTGACACTTCAAACACCTGTTTTCCTTCAAGGGTAACAACGTCAGAACTCCATCACAGCAACTAAAGTGGTTCCTCGAGAAGCACAGCTACCAAGAGATTGTGTGGTTACTGCATTTCCCCAAAAGTCAGCTATTTATTCTCTGTTCATTCCCTCTGCTCACCAGAAAACATGCACTTGTTTTACACCTGGAAATCTCTCTCATCCAGGGCCAGCTCTGTGGGAAATGGCAGCAGGAAGGAGGCAACAGAGATGTTTGAAGAGCAGGGACTCGCTGGCCAGATGAGCCAAAGCTGTGGACTATGCGGACAGGTTTACTTTCTCTCCTTACTGATACAAACATGTTCTGCAACCAGACCCAACAGAAGAGAATTACATCACTTCAGGTCGCATTAATTACTGAACACATCAAAATCCAGGCAGCTTGTATGTTTCAAAAGAACAACATTAACTGCCCTCAATCCTAGGCCACCCCCAAAAGCTTATGTCTACCTGTGGCTTAGTGAATTACCTTCTTTTAAAAAAGATGAGTTTGTTGTATACAACACCCATTAATTGCAGTCACTGCTTTCCTTGGCCAAAGGTGCTTTCCTCACCAAGCACACCTTGGGCAGCCCCTCCAACTTCGCCAACCCTGACAGGTCATTTTCTTTACACGCTTGAGGCCACCTGCTCCTTCACAGTGCACAGGGGCACATGCCTCAACCACTCTCCTTCTACCCAAAAGGCCAGGCTGGCTTTAGTTTTCCTGACAATTTACTCTTCAGTAAACCAAGATTGCAAAGGCTTAGCTGAAAGCTCAACATTCAAAGTTGTAACTTCACATTTTCTAGAAAACATTGCACTTCGCTGTTGGAGTTGCTCCCCCCCCCCCCCCACATACACAACAACCCATTTTTACCTCAATAGCAGATGCAGTTGCTTTCTTATAAAAACCCAAAGTTTAAAGATGACTTCTTCCACTTGCCATAATCCATTGTGTGGGAGAACCAGACACACAATATCGCATTGTTCCCCGTACGACACTCTGAGCTGTACTTTCTGCTCTGAACACACTGGAACTCCACTTGAGGCGACAGCAATTTCCATGCAGGAGGCAAAGGAGAATCTTGTATCTGATCTAATACAGGGCAAATCAATGTGTACTCATTTATTGCTTATAGTTCCCATCAGCTCAAGGAGAGACACTGTCCTAGAGTTTCAAGGCTATCCACGCTGCCTTTGTACATGGAAAATACACCTCGCACTTTGAGATATTTTGAGAACGCCATTTGAATGCTGCCCAGTTTGGGTGAGGGGCTGGAAATCACTGAATCCTGGCTGCTTCTCACCATTTGCAGTACGCAACTTTGGGAAAGGTCGTGCAAGGACTGCATCCCCATTTTTGCCTTCTACATAAATTCGGTTGTTATTAGTCATTCACCTAAGACAGGTGCTGGGCAGCTTAATTAGAGTGTGTACAGCACTCAGAGATCCTTACACCAGATGTAGGAGGGAAGGGCAGTGTATTAATTAGCGTGAATTCAAAGCGCTTTTCTCTCGCTCTCCTTCAGCTTTGGAGCTTGAAAGAAAAGTTACCCAGCACCACAGTCCTCCACGTTGGACTCAGAAAGCCATCAGCACCACAAGGATCACATTCTTCTGGAGGCGGTCCGAATTCCCATCACTTTTGCAGGATTCTGACCTTTTGCTGAGGCTGGAAACAGGAGCTCCCTGGAAGACCCAGCACAAGCTAAGGAAGGCGGAGCTTTAATATTCCTCCCTGTGCAAGTATTTTCTCCCATTAAGTGCTTAAGAGGTGCATGATTAGGGAGATTAATTTTTGCAGCTGGACATTTTCTTTAAGAATGTAATTTTCCACACAGTTTTCTCATTTAACTTTCTTTTATTCTAACCCCAAGACATTCACTTACTCAGAAGAGCACTCCTCTGTAAGACTCAAAAAGAAATACACTCTTGCACTTTAGTCACAGAATCCCAGAACGTTAGGGATTG
>NW_010157175.1:0-3113 GCF_000695765.1 Mesitornis unicolor
GGGGAGGGCGGAGGTGGTGGGGGGGCAGAGGGAAGAGGTAGAAATTCAACTATTTGTACTGAATGGCAAGAATGTTCTAGTAAATGTGTACCAAAATGTGAATTACTTTGTATTATTACAGTCTAAACGTCGATCTAACAGAATATTATTGGTATTAATGTGCTTTTTTTGTATAAAGTGCAACATTTCGTCCCAAAGTCCAGTCTAAGTAGTGCAGTAAAATGTTGTTACACGTCCTGTCAAGAAATTCGTATAGTGAAAGCCTGGATCTGCGTGTCAAACTGTTACATTTGTTTATGTAAAGTGATATTAAAAAAAAAAAGATATAAACTATATCTGTCCGTTGCTTTTGGAAAATACAAAACCATAATGTATATAAATCCTAATTTCCATATTTATCCGCATGTAAAGGTCCGGTTATACATGTTACAAGATATTCAATATTTATGGCTAGAAGAATTGGTATGTAAAATTTAGTTTACAGAACTGTTTGGTAACATTTCGTACCTTATTAAAGATTCTTAAATCCCATGAATTGTGGTAGGAATCCTTATTCACTAAGTCAACCTGCTGCAACTCCAACTAGCTTTAGGATATTAGAATAAAACTGTCCCAGTTTTTCACTGCTTTCCATTATGTCATCACTAAAGCAGCGAAGGTGATATAAATGTGATAAATGAAAGGATCCCTGCTGGCATTACTATAGTGTGTAATTAGTATTTATATCAAAATTTATGAAACAAATTTTCGGCCGCAGTATAATTTAAATGACCTTTGCAGACATAGAATAACAACCATAAAAATAACAGAAATAGATTGCATAGGCTACATAAATATTAATGTGGGGAATTGTTACACGAGAAGTGCTACACTCCACTCCAACACTGCCCATGAATCTGCATGGACTGGGTCCCTAAATTAAATTAATTCGGATAACGTATATTAGGAGATTTAAAACAGAGGAGATTTCGGTTGCTATTTTAATTTAAGGCATTTATGTCCATAACTAATTCTCAGGCAGTGGATTCATGACTTTCCTTGGGCCTCTTACTCTAAGAAGTACAGCACTGTGTCACAGAGGCGGTTGTTGTTGTTGTTGTTGTTGTTGTTGCTGGGTGTATTTTTTGGTTTGGCTTTTGGTTGTTTTTTTTTTAATTTCATTTTATTTTATTTTTTCCTTCCTTCCTTTTTTTTCTGCTGATATTCCTTAAAACGTGATGTTAATTTAAATCAATTACTTCTTATATTATGTTATTATTATTACTATAATTTTGCCAGTGTTAATAGCTTTCTAAAAAAATAAATCTAGGGATAAGAATTATTTTATGTAATTTGATTATCTTTCTATCTCTTTTATTTATTTCTCATTTACTTAAGAAATTCGTTCCATTGGCTGGCGTTGATACAGTAAATTTGTAAATGAGAAGACAATATAAAAAATCTAAATTACTTGTGCTTAATGACTGTAGCAGAACGCCTTTTCTCTAAATCAGATTGTCTTCCTTGCAGTTTAGTTTGATAGATTTGCAAGCTGTACTGCTTCCACTAACTTAGCTACGGTTGTTGGAACTGTTGGGCTTTGTTCCTGGTTGTAGCTTGCATGATCGCCCCATTAAGCAGACAACATATCAACAGACAACACAAATCATCAGCTTGGCTAAAGCTGCGAGGGCTTGCGATATGTCATAGAGTGAATTGCACAAACTGACCTTCCAGTATACCAAGATGACACTTTAACAGCTTCTTTAAAGAAATATTATGTGTACAGCGAGTCAATAGCCATATTAACCGCTTGGGGGGTAGGGGGGGGGCGAGGAAGCCGCTCTCGGCTCAGATTCGTGCGGGCGCTCTGCAGCCCTGGCTGTGACCCACCCCGGCACAGCCAGCCTGCTCGCAGCACAGCCCCCCAACTATTTGGCTTTGTCCGTAGTATTCGGGGATCTCCCTCGGAGATTTTTCACCTCCTCAAAGCACACCCCTCCTCCCGCAAAAAAAAAAAACCAAAAAGTTTGCTTTGCTATGATGAAGCCCCACTCCTGCCAGTTGGGCATCGCTTCTGCTCCCTGCAGCACCCGTGGGAAGGCTTCGCTTTAACTTTACTTTCTACAAAATGTTATTATTATAAGGCTAATATCAGTTTTCCATGAAAAGAGCGCCACCTTGCAGGGTTTGGCGAGATAGAAAAAGTTGGAGCCCGGTGGGACCCAGGTAGAAAGAGTTGGGACTTGAGGAAATGTAACCCACCGGGCAAAAAAGTCAGGGGAAAAAATGTTTCATGCGCCGAAAATGTTACTCTCTACGAGTCTGTGAGGTTAACTGTCCCGCCAGCTTCAACAGGCAGCTGTTCTAAAAAAATAACCTGAGCGTAGCTAAAAAGAAAAATATAATCGTAGAGCTAGTGTGAGCCATCCCACTGTAAAATGAACCGGGAGAAACGTGGCGGGGGTGATATATTTTAAAGATGCGTATTGCAAGTTTCTTTGAACTCGTGCAAAGTCCCTAGTGGTCGCTTAACACAGATTTGTTACTTGTGTGTATTGGAGCACTTGGTTAATGAGTATTCTTTTAAACTGTTGGTCTGAGGTTTGTGTGAGCGTCCTACAGCAGTAAGAATGATTTTAGTGGTGGTGTCGCTGCTGCTGGTTGGTGTTTTATTTTATTATTATTATTTTTAAATCTGGGATCTGGGAAGATCGGTGCAATAGTGGTTGATCGCCATCCCGTATATGTTCTGAATTAGATACGATCACTGGGTCTAGAATTGCTAATGCTGAATTCAAGTCAACGCCATGCTTGTGCTTGCTCGCTTGGCTCTGGAGAGAGGAACGGTGCTTTGAAATTCCCGGCAGAGAGAGGGGTATTTTTGCAGGCAGACGGGTTGTGAGGGGTCTGTCGGCTGTTTCTGCGCTGTTTAAGTAAGTCTCAAAAGCCAACTTTCCTCTAGTGAGGAGGAATCCATAGCAGGCTTGCTCACGGGGAGAAACACGAACCCCAGCTCTCCAGCCTCGACGGGGGCCGTGATTTTCTTGCTAATGCCTGGCTCCCGGGATGCTGCCGGGTGCTTTTCCCGCAGGGGTTGTCAGGTTTCGAAGGGGGCGAGGGGGGAGCCGCCT
>NW_010157176.1:0-7175 GCF_000695765.1 Mesitornis unicolor
TGGAGGGCTTCCCTGCCTTCTAGCAGAACACACAGGGTCCTGGTAGAACAGCTAGCAAGCATAATCTATAGACAAAACAAGCATTTGTGTAAACTACAAGCTTATCTCCTTAGGTTTTGTTGCATTTTAGCTGAAAAATTCCTCAGTGGAAGAATAACTTAACTCTATGGCCAAACCATAGTAATTTAAGAGAACATTTAAGAGCTCAGTTTTTATGCTACAAAGGTAGCAGAGCTCAGTTCCTCTGGCAGAAGAGGCAGAGAAGGTGAGAACAGAGACTCTTTGGTGGAGTCACCATCGCTGGAGGTGTTTAAAAGATGAGTAGATGCCGTGCTTAGGGGCATGGTCCAGTGGCAGACTTAGGGCTGGTTCGATGGTTGGACTCAATGATCTTAAAGGTCTTTTTCAACCAAAACCATTCTATGATTCTTAAACGGGTGGTTGAAGGGAGAGAAATCCTCTGGAGAGGAAGTTGGAGAAGTATTTAACAAGGTCAGGTATCTACCAGAACTACAAGCAGTCTGAGGTTTGAGGAGGACACCAGAAATTTCCACCAGAAAGACAGATTCAGTAAGGTCTCCACCAGCAGCACAAGTGGGAATGGCCTTCTGCAATCAAATCTCACACCATATTTCATTATGGTGCAATTCTGACCTCTCAGCTTCTGCTACTGACCTGCAAAGCTGAGCATCAGCACTGAACTCAGCAGCTGTCAACCAGCTAGTAACTACTTTATACTCGTGTTGTTTGATTAAAGAGCTCTGTTAGCACTGTCAAACTTTAAACATTTGCTAGTCTTCCCCAAACAAAAATAAAAGAAAAAGCTTTCAGTGGAAAATAACATGTGTATGTGCTTTGGCACACATACTTCTGTCGATGTTTTGCAGGTAGATGAGGCAGCAACTGCTGCTGAGAAAGATGCTATAAAGCAAGACAGGAGTTACCACATTTTTCCTAACAGGCTAAATATGACACTCAGGGTTTAAACCCAATAAAAAGGACCAATGTGTGAGCAACTCTCATGCAAATGGGGTTAGATACACCATCCCACAGACACCATGGAAAACTAAGCTTACTTCCTCAGGATGCTCATCCAATTCCAGGGTCTCATCTTCTTCAGTGTTTTCTTCTGCTACAAGTGAAGATCCTTTGCTTTTCTTGGATTCCGGCTCATCAGGGTCTTTCACCTGTTCGTGAACAAAAAAAAAAAACCATAAGGAGTACATATCCAAAATAACAAGAGCTACAGTGTTCTGTTTTCTATTTCACTTATACTTCCTTTCCCTGGAGGAACAAGCAGTTAGTGTACACTGTAACATGGGAGTGGACTAACACCCTATGTGCTCTCCTGCTTATCATCCACCCACAAGACTGCCTTCTCTAGCCAAATGCCAGAAGGCAGGAAGATCAGACACTCTGGAAATCTTGTTCCGGAAGTGCTCACAGCTTCAACTGAAAGGTGAAAGCACAGAAAACAGCTGTGTCTATCCCAAGAGCAGCTTCCGGACTCCCCAGACAGCAAAGACATTGCTTTGGTTGTTTCACAGAACATCAATCAGATTTAACATGTTCCAGTCCCATCTTAGTCCAAAGACAAGCAGCTAAGCAAGACTGTGAGGGGTTAGAGAGGGAATATCTTACCTCCTGGATGTACGTGATATCCCACACCCTCAGCTCACTGTCAGCACTCCCAGTGATCAAACGCTTCTCTTCGGATATCAAAGACATCCCCCAAACCTGTCCAGAAGCATAATGTGAGGCATTGGTTTACAGCTCCTTTAACTCCATAACCACAGCAGTGCATCTTTAATTGCTCTATTTGAATGGCAACCAAGAAGAGACTGGATCTAGCCAGGATCTCCCCCAGGGACAGCTGTATCAGAATTATCACCTACTGCATGTTGATGTCAGCTCCTGGAAAATTTGGAAGTTTCTCAAATGCTCATCCTAAAGCCTGATTTCAAGTAAAATGTATCACAGTGCCAGTTTACAAATCCTGAGAGCAGGGTAAGCACAAAGTGAGCCATGACATTTAATCCAAAGTCCTTCCACTCTAACAGCTCCTCACATCTTTACCTCAGAACGATGTCCAACCAGAGTTTTGAAGCAGTGCTGAGTGTCCAGATCCCACCACTTCACCAACGTGTCTTTGCCACTGGAATGAAGAAATAAAACTATGATATGATGAAAGGTTGCCAGAGCTCACATACACTAGTTTGGGAGAACTACAAAAAAAAAATCTAAAACATGCCACAACATATCACAGAACAGCTGCTCAGACATTGAATTTCACAAGCTAAGCAAGAACAAACTATAGCAAAACAAAGGTACTGCAAAAATGTATCAAGCAAGTAACTGAAAACTGCTTCCTCTTCTGGATTCAGCTGTGAGTCCCAGTGTCACACTGCCTCCTTTCTCTTTTAATTTGGGTAAGAACAATACTCTTTACTTAGAATGAAAACAGTAAGTCCAAAGTGTTGATCAATTCTAAAGCTGCCTCTAAACCACACCTCCACATTTTCAACCTGTGTCATGCCTGTGCATTGACCAGGCTACAAGAAAAGTAGATTCTTTCATTTTGAACAGTGATTTGGAGCTGCTCCTAACAGAGAATTACAGCTGTTTCAGTCCTTCAAAGCCCTCACAGGATCATATTTCCTTGAAAACACATTTATGGTGATATTATGCTATGCTAATACTATAAGAGCACTCAGGAAAAGTAATTTGAACATTTATACAGATCCTTTCAGTACACCACACTACAACAATTGATACTTTTAAAACTATTTTTATAAGTATTATTTATTGTTAGAGCCTATTTTCCTCAGTAAGTTTCACCTAAATCAAAATTGGTTCCATTACTAAGTGCCCTCAGGACAAAAAAAAACCCTGATTATAAGTGATATTTATTGTTAATCCATCTATTTTCTAACTTAGGATACAAAGACATTTGTAAACTGGGCACATGAAAATATCATAAAAATATTGTACAGAAAGGACAGGGGTTAGCTGCTTGGGCAAAAAAAAAAACCCAACCCAATCTAAAGTAAGGAAGGAAAACTTTGCATCTCCAAAAAAATAACGTAACATCTCTACTCTGTTAATAAAAAAAAAAAAAAAACAAAACAGAGAGAGGAATGCTTTATCTCAATTTAGCTACTCAGATAATTAAGCAGCATTTCTAAAGCTGACCTGCAAAGACTCAAAATTGCATAAGGAAACAGGTATCATCTACCAAAGCAATAAAATACTACTTTTTCCATCTGAAACAACAAAAAAGCACAAGAAACTTGTTCTAATTTTACACTGAACTGATTGCATTCACTCTTTTATTAAGCTATTAAGTGACATATCAATAAATAAAAATTATTGACAGATATTAGAGCAAAAGTATCTTCCGTCAACTGTTTATTATTAAAGGGACACAGTCAACTAACAGCTCATGCTGAATAACTAAAAACCAGCTCAAAAAAAGCCTTCTATCGTATTTTAGTTAATTCCTATAGTTACAGCTTACTAGGAAGCTATTTTTCTGTCACACTGCTGTGTGAATTACACATACAGAAGCTAAGTCAGCTTAATTCTTCAAGATAAACAGCAAAAATGGTTAAATACATAATAAACATATTATCACTATTCCTTATTACAATAATTCTAAGTTGCAATATTTACCAGCAAGTTAAACTCCTTTCCAAACACTGTTTTTCAGGATAGCCATTTCAGTTCCACTTACCACAGCTGGATTCAAGCACAGGACTTAAGAAATATGTAGACATGACAAAATCAGACTCCAGGATCCTGGTGGGTCTGAGATATCATGACTCAAGAAGAAAAATACAAACGGCTGTAGCACCTAGGATGTCTAAATGGCAAGTGAAAACATGGCTGCTTTCCTGGTCAACCACTACACTTAGCCTGGCTCACCTGGTGACCAGCAGGTTCTTCTCCTTCACAAAAAGGACTTGAGTGACAGCATCCTTGTGTCCTTTCAGCCGGTACAGACCACTCTCATTGATGACATCCCACATGATGACATCTGTATCCTGGAACAGACAGAGTGACTCCAAGGGACTGGCATTTGTCTCTGTGAAACATCTACCTCTGTTATGAGACTGAAAAGATTACCTGAGAGCATGCTTTCTCATTCTGAATTTGAATGTCAAGGATGATTAAACCAAGTGACATTCCTTCCCTAAAGGTACATTCAGGCCAAGAAATGCCCCTCTGTCCCAGCTTGAGTCACTTCTGCTACTCCTGACCTCATAAGCTTCTTCACCTTTAATAGCTCTACCCACTCCTGCCCTGCTGCTCTCCCAGTCCTGGGCTCCCCAGCTCCATTGCCCTAATTCACTGCCATCATAACCCACTTAAAATGCCAAACATTTTGGTGCAGGTCAGCCTTTTCCATGGAGCATCTCTGCGAAAGGGCTGTCTTCCAGATGTGGAACTCTCACCTTTGAGCCAGACACCAGCCGGCCACCCAGATGGTCATACTGCAGGGCTGTCACTGCAGCCTTGTGTCCATTGAAGGTGATATCTGCTTCTCCGCTTAGGAGGCTGAAGATACGAATTGATCCATCTTCATACCCAACAGCCAAGTGCAAACCATCTGGAGAGGGGCAGAGGAAACTGACCTCCTGCTTGAGACCCTTAAGGATAAGAACCTGCAATTTTTAGGAGACAAAACACGTATAATGTTGACAAATGACACATCACAGCCAGATACTTACCCAGCAGAAAGAATATACTCTGCTCTTCTACCAAACTTCCAACTGAGCGCTTCTGCCACTTTAGAAGCTCATTTTTCAGCTTCCTGCACTGAATACAGCATCATTAGCCTCATTTTACAAGACAGACAGCAGCTAGAAGGGAAGCAATTTCTCATAATCAAACAGGAAACTGGTGCAGAATGAGGTCTGTAACTCAGAAGCTCAAATTTATGCCCCTGCATTTTAAGTGCCAGAGAGCAAGGAACATAGATTTGAGAGTAAATTCTGAAAGCTTCTTCCTGACTTATCCTCTCTTGCTTGCCCTTTCTCAGGTACAGGACAGAGCCACTCTTCCATGGACTGCACAAGTTGAGAATCTTCAGAGATCGCCAAAGAGACCTTTGAGAAGACATCTCCAAATCAACATACCAGCAGTCACCAATCCAGGGGCTGCTAAAGCAAATCCTGAATTCAATTTGTAGTAGACAGCTGTCCTTACAATTATTTCAGAATCCGACAGGAGGAAACACATGGCAAATGCCTTAAAGTTACAGCTCACAGTCCCCTCTATAGGGCACAACTTTCACATGGGAAGCCCAGTTCCAAAACACAAACTCCACAACATCCCCATTTCATAGAATCATAGAATGTGTCGGGTTGGAAGGGACCTTTAAAGATCATCTTGTCCAACCCTTCTGCAAAGAGCAGGGACATCTTTAACTACATCAGGTTGCTCAGAGTCCCATCAAGCCCGACCTTAAATGTCTCCAAGGATGGGGCCTCCACCATCTCTCTGGGCAACCTGTTCCAGTGTTTCACCATCACCCTCATACTGAAGGGCTTCTTCCTAATGTCCAATCCAAATCTACCCTGCTCTAGTTTAAAACCATTACTCCTTGTCCTATTGCTACCTGCCTCTGTAAACAATCCCTCCAAAGCTTTCTTGTAAGCCCCCTTCATGTACTGGAAGGCCACTATAAGGTCTCCCTAGAGCCTTCTCTTCTCCAGGCTGAACAACCCAACTCTCTCAGCCTGTCTTCATAGGAGAGGTGCTCTAGGCCTCTGAGAATTTCTGTGGCCTTGTTTCATCCCAGAACATTCACACAGCGCTGCTGGTCGCCAGCTAAACAGGGAACAGCTTTACAGTCGCTGTGGCGGCAATTACTCTTCCCCAGCTGCGGTACCAAAGGCAAATCTCAAAGGACCGACGCTGAGATTCAGCCAGGGCGCACCCCCAAGCGAACCTCACAGTGTGCTCAGACCACAGAAAAGGGAGGGGAAGCCGTGGAGGCGACGCTTATCTTAAAACTCATCCCACCGACAACAACAGCTTTGCTTCAGAGGATCCAAAGCCGCCGCACACTGCACGCCACCCCGCCTTATCCTCTCTTGCTTGCCCTTTCTCAGGTACAGGACAGAGCCACTCTTCCATGGACTGCACAAGTTGAGAATCTTCAGAGATCGCCAAAGAGACCTTTGAGAAGACATCTCCAAATCAACATACCAGCAGTCACCAATCCAGGGGCTGCTAAAGCAAATCCTGAATTCAATTTGTAGTAGACAGCTGTCCTTACAATTATTTCAGAATCCGACAGGAGGAAACACATGGCAAATGCCTTAAAGTTACAGCTCACAGTCCCCTCTATAGGGCACAACTTTCACATGGGAAGCCCAGTTCCAAAACACAAACTCCACAACATCCCCATTTCATAGAATCATAGAATGTGTCGGGTTGGAAGGGACCTTTAAAGATCATCTTGTCCAACCCTTCTGCAAAGAGCAGGGACATCTTTAACTACATCAGGTTGCTCAGAGTCCCATCAAGCCCGACCTTAAATGTCTCCAAGGATGGGGCCTCCACCATCTCTCTGGGCAACCTGTTCCAGTGTTTCACCATCACCCTCATACTGAAGGGCTTCTTCCTAATGTCCAATCCAAATCTACCCTGCTCTAGTTTAAAACCATTACTCCTTGTCCTATTGCTACCTGCCTCTGTAAACAATCCCTCCAAAGCTTTCTTGTAAGCCCCCTTCATGTACTGGAAGGCCACTATAAGGTCTCCCTAGAGCCTTCTCTTCTCCAGGCTGAACAACCCAACTCTCTCAGCCTGTCTTCATAGGAGAGGTGCTCTAGGCCTCTGAGAATTTCTGTGGCCTTGTTTCATCCCAGAACATTCACACAGCGCTGCTGGTCGCCAGCTAAACAGGGAACAGCTTTACAGTCGCTGTGGCGGCAATTACTCTTCCCCAGCTGCGGTACCAAAGGCAAATCTCAAAGGACCGACGCTGAGATTCAGCCAGGGCGCACCCCCAAGCGAACCTCACAGTGTGCTCAGACCACAGAAAAGGGAGGGGAAGCCGTGGAGGCGACGCTTATCTTAAAACTCATCCCACCGACAACAACAGCTTTGCTTCAGAGGATCCAAAGCCGCCGCACACTGCACGCCACCCCGCCCCTCACCGCCCC
>NW_010157177.1:0-247 GCF_000695765.1 Mesitornis unicolor
TAGGTGGGACCCAGCCCCGCACGGGCCTCGTGCTGCCCGGCGTCTGGGGCCCGGCGCATGCGCGAGGGTTTAGTCAACGCGGGCGGCCTTCGCTGCGGGGCTGCATGCCACACACCGCGTGCCGAGGGACTGCTTGCCTTGGAGTAGAGGTTGGTCTTCAGCACTCCCCCCCGGCCGTAGCCCAGGGGAGGACCCCCCAGGCAAGCCCGGCCCGCTGCCTTCCCCATACCGTTAGCCACCACACAAG
>NW_010157177.1:386-4949 GCF_000695765.1 Mesitornis unicolor
GGCCCGGGGGCGGGGCCCGGCGGCCCGGCCCTGGGGCTGAGTCTGGGCACGAGCCCTGGCCGTCCTGTGCCACCGGCAGAGACAGCCCAGAGCGGTCACCCTCCATGCTGGAGATGGCCTTAATATACTGAACAAGCTGAGAGGAAAAGAAAAGGATCAGAAAGAAACAAGGAGGGAGAAAACACAGAGCAGCAGCTGCTGCTGAAGGACAGGGGAGAGGAGAATTCCAGCAGGAGCGTCCACACAACCATCCCTTCCCTTCCCTTCCCTTCCCTCTCTGCTGCTCCACCACCAGGCTTGGGAGCCCGAATGCCACTTCCAGAGGGGACCTTGCTGTCCCCACGCAGCCATCCCAGCCGTTGGCAGGCACCAATGGTACCAGGCACTTCTCCAGCTCTCACACGCTCCAGTCTGTGCTGCAGCAGCTCACCAGTGACACCAGAGCTCACCAGTGACACCAGGGCTCACCAGTGACACCAGAGCTCACCAGGGACACCAGGGGCTCACCAGTGACACCAGGGCTCCCCAGTGACACCAGGGGCTCAACACCCAGGTGCCCCAGGGCTCCCCCGGGGCCCCCGGGGCTCACCAGTGACACCAGGGCTCCCCAGTGACACCAGGGGCTCACCAGTGACACCAGGGCTCCCCAGTGACACCAGAGCTCACCAGTGACACCAGGGCTCACCAGTGACACCGGGGCTCACCCAGCCCTGTCCCAGCACACCTCACTGCAGCGCACCCTCGGCTCAGCACCACCAGCACACGGCCAAGCATCAAGTGTCCCACCCCAGCACAGCTCCAGGTACCTCCAGCGCTGTCACACTGAAGGGCACCTCTCACCTCGCTCCAACGCACTGCACAGAAACACAGAATCACTCGGCTTGGGAGCGACCTCTAAGAGCATCCAAAGCCCAACCGCTTCCATACACTCACAGTCACCACCGCATCATCTGCCCCATGGGGTTTCAGCTCTGCAAGGGCAAACAGGCTTTTATGGCCCCACTTCACAACACGCCCCACCGAGTACCAGAGCTAAACAACAGCGACAGAGCTCGGATCCCCTCGAGCACCCGCACTGAGGGCAGCCCTGAGACCGAGCTCCAGTTCTGCACAGGCTCCCCTGCACCCATCCACGCTGAAGCACTGACCTTTCCTCTTCTAGTGCTACAAAAGAGAGTTGTTACCCCAGCCAAAGCCTTCTTCAGGGAAGCTTTGCTGATCAGAGAGCACCGATCAAACCTCCTTGTATCCAACCGTGGGCCGGGGAGCGGAAAGAGCTCTCCTGCTCAGAGCACATTCTCTTGAGTCACAAAAATAGCTCTGCAGGGCTGGGTGGGCCGGTGACCACAATGGCAGCTGAGAGGCTCAGGAATTCCTGAGGCCCTCCTCCAGCCCCTCAACTCCAACCCAACCTAAAGCAGCGGCTGGCAGAGCCCCGGCTCAGATCACATTTCTTCAGACAGCGAAGCCTGTGCTACCCTTCTGTGCTGCAGCTATGTGACCTTCCAACGTAGAAAAACCCCAACCGCAACCCCGAATTCCGATCTTCATATCCCAGGGGGTCATGAACTACATTAGCAAAAGCCCTGGTGCACGTGAAGTTACGCCAGGTAAAAAGGGCTTTGAGGATCATTATCTGTTCAGTGGGGATGCTGGGATGGAAGAAGGGCAGACAACCAGCACAGCAAAGCGGGTTTTTGGTCCTGCAGCCAGGCCCCCACAGGATCCCAGAACATGAGGAGCTGGAAGGGACCTGGAGAGCTCCCCCAGTGCAACCCCTGCCAGAGCAGGGGCACCAGAGCAGTCACACAGGAACACGGCCAGGGCTTTGGGTGTCTGCACACAAGGAGACTCCACAACCTCTCTGGGCAGCCTGGGCCATGCTCTGCACCCTCCCACCAAGAAGTTTTGCCTCTGCTGAGCTTGAACCTCCCAGGTCCCACTTTGTGCCCATTGCCCCTTGTCCTGGCATTGGACATCCCAGAGCAGAGCCTGGCTCCTTCCTCCTGACACTCGCCCTTTCCAAATGGATCCCCAGGAATGAGGGCACCCCTCAGGCTCCTCTGCTCCAAGCTCAAGAGCCCCAGCTCCCTCAGCCGCTCCTCAGCAGGAGATGCTCCACAGTGGTCACTGCTCCAAGTGATAGTGCTTGGATGGTGAGGAAACATGGCAAGGCCACTGTCTCACCATGGGTGCTGGATCCACACCTCATCTCTGTGGCCCTGCTGGACTCTTTCAAGCAGTTCCTGTCCTTCTTTAACTCGCTGAGCAGCGAGCACCGACCAACCCGGCTCCAACACCAATGGCTGCTTCGCTTTGCACACGGGAAAAAGCAAACAAGGCCTTTAGGACACTGTGGAGATGGGCGTCCCACCAAGACTGCACGATGGCCCTTGAGGAGCCTCAGTCCCTATTTTGTCCATGGATGGGACTGGAGCTGAGCTTCATCCACCCCGCACTTTAAACTGCAGGGCTTCTGCTGCAGCCACGTGTTCTGGTGCAGGAAGCCTCTCTCCCTCGGCTTCACAACGGGTTATTTTTGTCAGACAAGCGACAGCTTCTATTCTGGGGAAGCACAGATGCTGGCAACGCAGCCTGCTTTCCCCAGCCTCGCAGACAGGGCAGTCGTGGTTCACCCTGCATCCCCCAAGGCAAATACAGAAGAAACGCAGTTGCAGTCCTGATCCATCGCTCGCCCCAGACGCTGAAACAAATCTGAACTTAAACCTAGTGAACAAGTCCAGAGAAAGAATCAATGGGCAGAAACTGGAGAGAAACAGACTCCGACCAGAAAGCACCCTGTTAATTAACCAACCACGGCGACTCGCCACTGAGAGGCAAAGTCGTCTCCATTTCCTACAGTCCAGAAAGCAAAGCCAGATGAAAATGCTTTGCTGTGGCTGGCTGCAGTCATTCATGGGGATGGTTTTCAAGCCCGTGCTACGCAAATGCAGAGGCTGTAACAGCTCTTCCACCACTGTGAGGGCAGCCTCCGGACACCATGGAGCACTGGGAACCCACTGGGAACGTCCGGTTACTGAGAAGCTGGCACAGCTGGAGGGGTTCACCCAGACCAGCATCCTCGTGCAGCTGGGGTTTTAAAAGTACGCGGGCAAAGGGGCATCTCAGAAAGGCTCTGTTAACAAAATACATGGCAATATGGGTCAATCCGAGGCAGACAACCATCCGCCCCTTCTTTAGGGGCAATTCTTGGGGAACCTTCATGGAAACTCCTCCCTCGAGCTACAGCGGTCACCACAGAGACCCGCACCTCCTCTGTTCAGCGGCGTAGGAACAGCGGGCACTGCGGGTCCCTCGCAGGAAACTACAGCACAGCAAATGGACAGGACAGGGAACTGCTGGAGAGAGTCCAGCGCAGGGCTACAAAGATGATGGAGGGAGTGGAGCATCTCCCTTCTGAGGAGCGGCTGAGGGAGCTGGGGCTCTTTAGTTTGCAGAAGAGGAGACTGAGGGGAGACCTCATTCATGGTTAGAAATATTTCAAGGGTGAGTGTCACGAGGATGGAGCCAGGCTCTTCTCGGTGACAAACAATGATAGGACAAGGGGTAACGGACACAAACTGGAACACAGGAGGTTCCACTTCAATTGGAGAAGAAACTTCTTCTCAGTGAGGGTGACAGAGCCCTGGCCCAGGCTGCCCAGAGAGGTTGTGGAGTCTCCTTCTCTGCAGACATTCAAAACCCGCCTGGATGCCTTCCTGTGTAACCTCATCTGGGTGTTCCTGCTCCAGCAGGGGGATTGGACTGGATGAGCTTTGGAGGTCCCTTCCAATCCCTAATGGTCTGGGATTCTGTGATTCTGTGTGAAATGTACGTAGGCACTGGGTAGAGAACGCCCGTGGTGAGAAAGTTGGCTTAGGGACAAGAAGAAAGAGAAAACCAGCGTGGAAGCTGGGCATAGCAGTGGTCACCTGGATAGACTGCTGCTCTGCCGGCCGGGCGCGTGGTGTCCGACTGCTCCAGGCATCACCGAACGGGACCGGCGGCTCCTGAAGGAAAGCCAGGACCCCGCTGTCCTCAAGGCCTGCGCCTCCCCGTGCTCACTGTACCTCAGCGACAGCGCTGGGCGAACAAGCGACAGCTGGGAGATGATGAACACGGCTACCAGTTGGCCCTTTCCCCGAAACAGGACATTTATAGATGCCGCCCCCGCACCCCCGCGTTCCAGCGCGCTCGGTCCCGCATTCCAGCGCCAGGCACTCCCAGGCCGACACGGCACGAGCTGCTCTGGCTGACACCAGGGCCATCCAGCAAAGAGGCAGCTGCCTGCAGGGGCTGGCTCTGCCCTTGTTTCCAGCTACTGAGAGATGCTAAAAATACATTAAGCCATTTCCTGGTAATGCTGCTCTGTGTGAGCAGCCGGGAGAGAAAACCCAAAGGCTGGGGAGGAACAAAACGAGGTGAAAATGGAGAAAAGCAGGGCGCTAATCGTTGTGAAAGCAGAAAAGCAAGAGGACGTGAAGTCGAGGAGAGGAGACTTGGAATGGAATGAGAAACAACAATGGGAAACTACAACCCGGTGCAGCGCTGCAGGCTTGGAGA
>NW_010157178.1:0-1409 GCF_000695765.1 Mesitornis unicolor
ACCCAAGTGCAGGACCCGGCACTTGGCCTTAGTGAATGGGGTGTCAAGGAGGCATGACTGGGGCTGGTGGGGCTCACCTGGTCCCCAGAGCTGGACACACTGCTGGTGGTGGGTCATGCACATGCCGTTGTTGCAGTAGGCCTCGCCGTAGGCGCAGGAAGAGCCGTCCAGCCGGTAGACGTTGGCTGGGCAGTAGGGCGAGGTGCCTGTGCAGTATTCGGGGAGGTCGCAGGATCCCGCCGCTTCCCTGCAGAGCGTCCCAGCCACCTTCAGCTGCCGCGGGAGGAGAGAGAAACATCAGTAGTGAGTGGCAGGGAAGGGGGAGGGCCATAAACCATCTACAGTGTCCCCTGTGGGACCATATGGGGCTGTCAAGGTATAAAACCAGATTCCTGGGCTGCAGCCCAGCCACAAAGCAGCCAGCAGAGACTCTCCTGCTTTAGGCATAACCCTTCTCGTGTGGCACTGGGGAGTTTGACACCATGGACATGCAGCTCATGAGTCCTGAGGGGATGGTGGGGGCCATATCATCCCGTTCAGCCCATGTTTGGGTGGGGAGCATAGTGGGGGCCTTACCTTGCAGCTCTGGCAGCAGTCACCATGGGCACACTGGGCCCCTGCCTTCAGTGTGCAGTTGTGTGCATTGCAGCATGGGTTGGTGCATTCCTACATGGGGAGAAGAAGATGAGACCCCCATGGTCAATGAGACCGACTCTTCACCATTGCTGCTTCCAGCCCCTTCTCCACCCATCATAGCATTGCTCATTTTGCCAACGGGGAAACTGAGGCACAGGGGGGATGAGATAGACCTGAGCACTGTAGAGTAAAGTCAAGAAGAAAGCAAGGAGCTGGTTAAATAGATTTAGAAAGGTGGGACTGGGAAAAGCCGTGGGGATGGAGTCCCTGTGGTAAGCAGAAAACCCCTTTATCTTGGAAACACCCCTCTCCACATCCTGCCACCCAGCAGCTGAGCTGCAAAAGCCTTTGCAGGAAAGTGATGCAGCACCTAGCACCATACCTCCACCTCCCCGCAGTCACAGTCTTCTCCTTCCTCCAGAAAGCCGTTGCCACATTTCCGTCCCACCACCAGGTCCTTGGTATCGGGCAGGTTGAAGAGACACATGCCACCTCCCTTCTGGAAGTAGTTCTCCAGCTGCCTCTTGCTGCAGGAACTGAAGACGCGAGGGAAGGGGTGGCTGCGCAGGGGACAGATGGGGAGGGACGGGAATCAGGGACCAGTTAGAGAAGGTGGAAACCCAGTCAGAACTGGGAAATATTAAAGACAAACTGGCACAAAGGCTCCCAAGAGCAGAAGCCACCACTGGTCAGATGCAGCAAGACTGTGACCATTTCCCACCCCAATTTGCATGGCTGAGCATCAGGCTTGGGGACGAGTGGCTGGAAAGGAC
>NW_010157179.1:0-474 GCF_000695765.1 Mesitornis unicolor
ATAGCTGATGACCTGGCTTGAGTTTTAACTCAAGAGACTAATACTGTTCTCATCTTTGAGAATGAAAGAGCTGTTACACTGGGAAATCCCATCCTTTCTACCTAAGATTTGATCAGAAAGTGCCACAGTAACGTACTGTGGAAATCAAACCCCCAGTTTTAGATGAGCAATATGTTTCTCTGCCATTCAGACCATTCTCTAATTGTCTCAGATCTAGTTTCCCATCCAAGCGATGTAATTTCCTAATGCAGCATGTAGCCCTACCTAGTAGGGTTTAGTCACTAGTTTATAGCTAGTTCCACTGTTCTGAACTTTCTGGAACGGAGTTCAAATGTAAAATTGAAACCATTCTGGATGTGTTTGTTGATTGGTAAAACTTCCAGGGTATGGGTCCACAGATCTATTTGTGGTGCCTTCTGAAGTAGATCCATTATTCTGCACTGTGGAAGAAAATATGCTTTGGAGAAAGAGTAT
>NW_010157180.1:0-362 GCF_000695765.1 Mesitornis unicolor
GGGGGGAAGGCGCTGGGGGGGGCAACCAATGGAGTGAAGGAGGCTTGGCTAACCTTAGCCTCCCATTTTCTCTCCCCCCGATTCAGGGCTCTGACCAGTCAGTCGCCTTTGATTATCAGTTGCCAGCAGCCCTTCTCTTGGCTCCTTGACACGAGCTCCATATAAGGCAGCGATCTCCATAGAAACGTGTCAGTTTCAATAGTAGTGTCAAAGTTCACTATATACAGACATTCGCGCAGATCCCCCTTTCGGAAACATTGCTCTGCTAGGCTTCCCGTTTAAACGCATTCATTTTTTGGGTCTCTCTCTCTCTCTCTCTCTCTCCCTCTCTCTCCCCCTCTCTCTCTCTCTCTCTCTCTCCC
>NW_010157180.1:372-747 GCF_000695765.1 Mesitornis unicolor
TAGTTGTGTGTTTTTTTTTTTTTCCCCCTTCATCTCCCTCTTCTCCTTCCTTTTCTTCTTTTTTCCACCCTTCCTCCTTGTGTCTTTCGCTTCATTCCTGCAGGAGAAGAGAAGAAGAGAGAGGTGAAACTAAAAAAAAAAAATCTCGGAAAGAAAGAAAAAAGGGGAAAAAGCAGAGAGAGAGAGACGGGGGAAAAAAAATCCCGGAGAGAGAGAGAGAGAACGCGTTCACATCTTAATACCGTTATTATTTTGACCATTCTTGCCTATTTTTTTATTTTGGGGGAGGGCTTCGCTTCTGGCTGAGGAGTTTTTACCCGAAATACTTTTTTTAGGCAAACAAACAAAAAAAGAACCTTTTCGGGGGGCGATTTC
>NW_010157181.1:0-1929 GCF_000695765.1 Mesitornis unicolor
CCAGCCCGCACCCCGCCGTCGAGGCCACCCGAACCCCCGCCCGCCTGCCCCAGGGGTAAATCACCAAAGAGCCAGGACTTGTACAGGTCCCAGTGAAACCAGCTTTGAGGCACGTTCCAGGGCGTGAAATTAAACAGAAATACGGCAGAGGTTTATATTATTACTGTATTTAGACCGTCAATAACTTAAAAATACAGCTAAAATGTACATTATTTTTACACGTTCCATTTGGCTTGTATTTGTTAGACGTTCTCTTTGTGTCTAAAATAGCCAGGAGGGGACAGTGCAAAGAGACTGGCAGTGGGACGAAATGCGAATGGCTGGGGTGGGGCTGGAAAAAAGGCCGTAGGAAGCGCATACTGACAAACAGATGCGGAACAAAACCAACAGTGGCAAATCTATTCCTTACTGCAACCTGGGAAAAAGAACCCCGGATCTTACAAAAGTACAGTTAGAAATAGGAACCCTGAGGAACAAAACCAAAACAAAAGTCACATTATAAAGAACTCGATTGATTATTTACATTCACAACCTCAAGATTAAACCCTTTTGGAGAACAAAGCCTATAATGTCCTAATACTAAATAAATATCAAGTCTAGTTCTCAGGTAGTTTTCAAAGGTACTGAAAATCAGAAGATTTTTTCATACCTCTAGACTACAAAATCTGGTCTACAAAATAATGTCCAATCACTTTAAGGCTAATATACATATAATGCAGCAAAATTATAGGCGGCATCCGAAACGCAAGTATCTCAATGCTTAAAAACCACCGAATTAGGATTCATCCAGAGAACAGCAACTAAGGGATCATTTCTCAAATAATTCCTACCCGGAGCAAAATTTTTGACACTATGTCTGCAGATATTTAAATAATGTATTTACAGTTCAGCTGTTCCATGTACAATACAATCGAGCTGTTTTTTATTGTACAGTCTCACTTTTCACCATTTGTTTACAATATACAAAATAGTATTCGATCCATTAAAAATACGTACAAAGAATTGTTTACTGAAGACTCCGCGTACAAGCCATCTACAGCAATCTTCCGTTCCTCGGTCAAATTAATGTATAACTGGTATCACTGTTTGCTTAGTAGAAATAGCGGCTAAGAAATACCTTTTGGCATGATGAGACACCACTGATTTAACAGGCCTATGTATGCTGGGACATACCATTCACTAAACTCCTAAGTTGCTTTACTACAGTCTCTATTAGCTTCTGCTTGTCACGATCGTTCTTCCTGAACTGAGCAAAAATGTTGTTCTTTTTGCTAGAGTCTTTCATTCTGGAGAAATTAAAAAGTAAATGACACAGACATGTTAGAAACACAATTTGAATAAGAAAAATCCAACTATTTAAATAGGTTTGCTTTTGTTCCTCTTTTGATCTTTCTGCTAGTAGGAACTGAAAGATTATACAACCTGCTATCTATGTGTTCTTAAATTAAACTTCTACTATGCGGAACTAGTTTTAACAAATATTACTTCACAAATCGCCAGTAAATATTAAGCAAATATCACTCCAACAGTAAACTGGCTCTACCAATTGCATTAAAAGAAAAGCAAACCAGAAAACCCGTTAGTATCATCTGCGTCCATGGTAAGTTCAGACTTATCGAATGGGTGTATTTTGTCGTTATTTCTGGTGCCCCGTATCAATGGATTTCAAAATGAAATTCGGGAAATAAAATAAACCGAAGCAACAATATTTTATAACAATATCGCTGATACGTACCCTCTGTGAACTCTGCAAAATACAGATTCATTGCAGGCAGAAGAGGAAAGAAAACACTGTTAGAAAACGTCTTTAAACCACAGGACATTTTGATGCAGTTTTTTAACGCAGGCTGATGCTCGGATGGCGGCAATGCTCGTACCGGCTTCACCATGCCGAAAATCGCCGTCTCCCTTCTCTGAGGCAGCAACCCG
>NW_010157182.1:0-21485 GCF_000695765.1 Mesitornis unicolor
GGCGGCGTCCAAGAGGTTTGGTGAGATCCTGAGAAACCCGTGACGTAATTATTTTTTAATCAGCATGTTTTTTTCATGGCCATCTTAATTTTTCCTGGACTCCCCTTTTTGAACCGAAAAATCTCCTGTGTCTTTGTTCCAAGTAATTCTATTTTTAGATCCCTCAGTAAGAGTGAAGCATGAGTTTAAAATATTTTATTTCTTTTTATTTTGCTTCTGCTTAGGAGCACTGCAGTGTAAACTTCTCAGAGACTGGTGTGTCTTCCTAAAGAAGTTACTGAAATTATTACTGAGGTGGGCAGGCAGGCACCTACTGTGGATGTCAGTGTTTGAGTTCCTGATAGCATTAATCATTAGCCGTAAAGAGCAGTCATCATACTGAAGTTTGGTTTTTATCTTAAGATGAATCGCCTGTCAGCTTCTAGGAGATGTACATTAGGGCAATAAGTACCAGCCTAATGTTAGAAGAGATGGAGCAGATCCCCCAGTTGTGATTTTACCAATGAAATAAACGTGTTTTATTTTGAACTGTGATTAACAGTTCAGTTGCAATAATATCCTCTGACTCTAGCATTGTCTCATAGCTCTGGTATGTTAATTTGTATTCATGCTGTGTAAGTGTTTTGCAGAGGTTTTGCGTATCTGGCAGGGACTTATTTCACTTTCACAATTACATTTTGTGGTCTCACCAGCCTCAGGAACCCAAGGAGGGTCTATATATATCAATACTACTGTGACAGTACATGACTTATTTTTCCTAAGAAGTGCAAGTTATTTCATATATTTTTACATCATAGCTTTTATGTTCCTGTACATGGAAGAGGATGAAGTTATAGCAGAAATTGTGTTCATTTAAGTGTATTCACTGTAAGTATTTCTGACTGGTCAGTATTTAGTGGTTTTGTTCAGTTTATCTTCATTTTTTATCTGAATGCCAGTCCATTTGCTGCACTTTGATAGCCTCTGTCAAAGTAAGTTTGCACAAATTTAAAATATCGGCTTTAGATAACAGATATGTTTTTCACGTTAGCACCCTTCCAAAGGGTACATGTCCCATGTGAGCTCTTAAGTAAATTAAGCCATATTTATAGATACAATAATGCCGATGAGAAGCAGTTTTGTGGCAGCTGATGGTTGTTTTCCTTCTCTGTGAATGTGCAGCTTCAGTACTAAGGAAAGTGTGGATAAGTTCCCAGTCCTTTTAAATTACTTAAATTACTTCAGCCAGAGCTTTGGCTAAGTGAAGGATACAGGATCGTATGGCTTACAGCATGGAAAGTATACCCAGCAGAGTCCTCAGCAGCTTGATGTATATTTTGATCATGGGATAAGTTAATTCATGCCTGTTTTGTCTTGTCTAAACTGCAAAACTCACTTTTGCTACTGGAAACGCCTGTTGATGTAGCAAGCGCTATTGATACTGCATTTATAGCAAGAGACGAAGAGCTGCACAATGCATCATCTAGAACTGTCCCTATTATTGCCATTCACAGTGCGGTTTTTCTGTCGTTGACGTGCTGCGATACCGATTCTCAGGCAGATCTGACTTAGCTGACTGGCAGTGAGTTCATTTGTGGTTGTTCAGTGAACAGTGTTGTTCAAGCTGCCAAAACTGTTTCTGTCTCTTCCCTTCTATCTCCCTTTAAAAAAAGAGAAAGCTTTGGCAGCTCTTTCTACTAGCAGTCTGTGCTGGAGGGACACGTTTTGGTTCTCGCATGTGTCCTGTTGTTTGGCTGCCTAAAGTTCCATCTTAAATTCTGTGTCACTTTGATACAACTTTTCATTGCTTGCTTCCCATTTCTAGGCTGATTCTTTGTTTCGATGCCAAAAGTTAATGAAAGTACCCTAGCAAAATTCTGGACATACAACTCACTAAGTAGAAGTCCTTTCCAATAGTCCCACCCAGTAGGAGAAAGTCTGTTGCAGGTGTTATGGATAGTCTTCGCATTCAAATTATGTGAGAAAAAAAAAAAGTTTGCCTGCTTATTTATGGTTATGCTTACTTACCAAAATATTTCATTTGTCCTGTAGAGGGTTTTGCTTTAATTGGCTGCTGACCCTAGACCATTAGAGTACAGCTCTATAGAATTAAGTTTAATTATGAAATATAACAGCAGCACTGAATGAATGCCAGCAAATGCAGTTACAGCTATAATTTATGTAATTCTTTTTGAGCTGTATGCCAAAATTTTACTCTTTTTCTTCTGCATCTTCAAAATTTTACATTATTTCTGCTTAACTAATTGTGAGACTTCAAGTTGCATTGCTCTGGTAAATTAGTATTCCACATCAGTCTATTTCATCCTTGTGAAGGATGAATACTGATTGCCTGTGGCAAGACAAATGCAGCTGAGCAAAGACCATGCACTATGAACTCTCCTATCTGGGATTCTTCTGCTAAGAATATACTTCACAGTGCAGCTTGATGGAGAGGGAGAATGATTCTGCAGTTCAGTCTTCAACGAGGAAGCCAAGCTTGCAGTCTTCCCCTGTCCCGGGGTAGGTCAATTACAGTTGGTTTTCATCTCAGCCATCTAAAAACGAGATGTCTGGTTTGAGCCAGTAAGGTAAACTACCTCTGTGGTCAAATAAATGTGGAAGATGCTTCCAGAGGGTCAGCCATCAAATATATCACAGTTTGGGAAGATTTTTTAAAATGGCCTAATGGTAGCCTGTCATTGTAGCCATCATATTTGGCTGCAAGAATCTAGACATTGACTAAGATGGCATCTCGGGGCCCTTCCAGTACTGTTGTCTGTGAGAATCATGGTAGATCAGTGCTGAAATGTGTACAAAGCCTTAAAAAAGATTGCACACAGTAACTTTGGAGACCACAAACGCATCTCACTCCTTTCTGAAAAAGAAGTCTCGATCTTCAGTGCAGAAGTTTCCCAGCTGTAAAATGGAACTCTGGTTTCTTCCTTTTTCTTCTCTACATTGGGAGATGTTCAGGGCTGTTTTACAATCTTTACTCAAGCACAGTGTTGAAGCTGCAATTTCAGCTGCTACTAGCAGACTTGTCCTAGTTTATTAAAAAATCATCATAACTGCTGTTCAAAATTACATACTACAGAAGTCTAGATTTTCTCATTCCTTCTCTTATCTCCTAAATAATCATATTCACAACATTTTATTGTTCTGGTATTATGACAAAATGGATGAAAAAGATGATACATTTTTCATATAGAATTCTGGTTAGCAACACAAATTATGGGCTTTCTTTTGGTGATGAACAATCTTCAGTAATCCGACTGTAAATCATGCCATCCTCAATTTTAAAAAGAGATCCTTTGACTTAAGTTTATAAGAAATGGGAGTCCAGAGTTTCACTTCTTGTTTATTCGATGACAGTAAGATACTGGATTTACAGGAGAAAGACTGTGCCTTTAGAGTAATTCTTCAGAAATGTTGTAAAAACACTTAGATGTAACAAGACTCGAGTGTTATATCGCTCGATATTACATGCAGTATACTGCAAAAGTGAGAATTTTCCATAGGTATTTTTTAGCAGAGAGAGTGATTTTTTTAATCTCTTATTAATAACAGAGAAAAACAGTAAGACATTTAAAGTAGAGCAAATTCCCTTCAAAATACATATACATCTTCAGAAAGGTTAGGAATATTACTTTAAAAGACCCATACAAGCACTTGGGAAAACTTTGGTACGTGCTACTAAATCATGAAAGTGTGTCCTGCTCATTTTAGAATTTTCTCTCCAGCTTTATCTGATTTACTGAAGAGATTAATCATGATCCAGAGTAAAAGAATACTTTCAAAGATCTGAATTTTTTCCCCCTAGAATTCCACTGATGTCTTCTGTGGCTTTGGGTATCATAATTTCCCTCTTTTCCCATTTTCTCGGTGCTGAAAAGGACAAAGAGCAGAAAACTTTCTGTGTACAGGTTGCTAAATCCACTTCACTATATGTACTTTGAAAGGGAAAGATTATCCATGTTTTATCAGCTTTTTTCTACATGTGTTTGTATTGCTTTATATAACATCTGTCTGTATAATAAATGCATTAATCAGGATATCTTTTTAAGGGTGTAGTGGGCATAGTACTACCAGAAAAAGGTGGCTTCTGTTTGTGTTGTTTATTCCTTTTCTAGCAGCTAAAGTCTACCACTTTACTAAAGTAGTGAGAAAAATCTCCTGCCTTGGAAATGGCAAAATAACTTTAAACTGGCAACACGTTAGGATTGTACTGACTTACATAGAACAAAAAAAAATTGAAAACCACGGAAACCACAACACCACTGCCTCATTCAGAATAACTTAGTAAGTATGACAATTATGTTGACTGAGCCTGGGTGCAAATGCAAATGCACATGAGGACCCATGTAACTTCCATCCTAACAGCCCTTCATGGGGACTGATACTTGACATCACAGCTGTTATTTTTTATCCCATGAATCCAAGAATTCAAGTGAACATCTTGTGCCTTATTATTTGGGGCAGTGGCACCTCCATTGTTTGAGTTGAGCTTAGTAACAGCCATTTTTCTCCCCAGTACTCCAGGGAAAAATACAGCTCCATCTGTGTACATGCTTGGGAGTGCCCTATTTCTGTGTGTCATTGAATGTGGGGCAAGTTTAGTAGTGCCAGTTGAGAATAATTCCCTAATAGGGCTGCTAATACCTAGCCCAGATCCATCTATCTTTGAAAAAAAACTTCACTTCTTAAAAGTTCCCTTTTTTAAATAACTCTTCTTGGGCAGGCTTCAGGAAGACGTTAGAACAGAAATTGAAACCAGCTGAAATGTACACCCGTATTAGCATCCTGTTCCAAACCCCACTGTCAAACTAATTAAATCCGTATAAATCTATTAATAAAGGTTGTTGTTTTGCCACAAGTAAATAAGAAAACACAATTTTTGTTAAAGCAGGTGAGGTTTAACCAGTAGTTTTTGTACAAACCTTTTGCCTCTCTAGTTTTGTTCTGAGTTTATCACAGAACAAACAGCTACAGTTTATCCTGTAGCTTTGTAAGAAAGACAATGGGAGCCAATCTCAAATCTTTAAATATTATTCTCTCATCTTTCCTCATAAGTAGATCATTTTCTTTCCAATTTTGGAGTTCCTCATTAACTGCTACCCTGCCCCAAGAGTGAGCGTAAGAAAAGGCTTTTGCTGGTGATGCTCTTGATGCTCTATGGGAACTACTGTCAGTAAACCCACAGTCACTTAAACTGATTTTAGACCAGTTAAAGTACATGCAAGGTGAAGAGGTCATTGTGGTTTGTGCCATGGTTTGGTGTTCCAGTTTTCCCTGTGTTTTCAAGACACCTTTTACTGGCACAGCTGGTTCTCACCCAGGAGAGTACTGTGGCCAGCTAAAGTCTTAAGGACGGGCTAGAGGACCAGGTGTGTGAGGAGGAAATGCAACCACAAAGGTTCACATACATTTAGGTCTCAAGGCCATATCGTTTCCACTGTTCACAGCCTGCAGCTGGGACACGGACTCCCCAGGGCAAGTTCCCAGCAATCTTTTTCTGATGCAGACTTAACTGAGCTCTGCAGAGCAGTGAGTCTGGTCTGGCCCTTTGCTGTGCCTTGCTCCTGCTGCTGGTTGAGATCATCAAAAGGAAAAATTCAGCCAAAGTTGTGGTCTGGTTCTTTTAAGTGTTTTTCCTTTCTCTCCATATTTTAAATATTTTCAAACTATTTACAGCAATTTAAATGTTGTTTCATCAGATAGGAGCCTGGGTCTGTCCTGCATCCGTTTGATGCTTCCAGTCTCCATGATGCTTCCCATCACTGTCTTCGGGCTGCCTGCAGTTTGCATTTTCACTTAGACTCTTCTGGTTCAATTCTGGGCTTTATTTAATTTAGAAATGTCAAACAGAGAAATACTAACTTCCTTTACATGTATCCTTGCCAAAGGAAGCTTGTTCTTCCTCTCTGATTCTCGAGTCCGTGTGAGTCCCCTCTGAATCCATGGTGAACAGCAGCTCTGAGGAAGCAGAACACCAGCCAGACTTTTGGGGATCTTTTTGGAATTTAGGTTGTTCTACCTGGGATGCTTTAAAAGAGAAGCCAGCATAGACTGAAGAAGTGCCCATTCGCTTTCTGAAAGTGAGGCCTTTTAATGTTTTTGGTGAGCACTCGCAACATCCCTATCCTGTTGTCTGTTTGGCTTTCTGGGGTGATACATCTCTAAGACCCAGATTTATGCTCACTGTGATGTATAAAATATGCTTATCGACTTAGTTAATGAGAACAGAGATGATGTGGTACAGCAGATCAGAGTATGTCTTGATAAAGATTTCCAGGTAATAGCTCTGACTTTAAATTAAAAATACCTTTTAATTAGTGTTTCTTTTTGGTCAGGATATATTTTAAGCCCTTAAACTTCTTGAAAATCTTTTTTTGTCTAATTAATATAGAGATAGCAAGGGGGAGCTCAGGTAATTTTGAAATTTCTAGGAGGATCAGCCTTGGGGAAAAAAAAATCACATTTGGAGTTGTCACTAGAAATCTGAGAACAGCTACTGGCATATTTTGAGAGTCCTGGAACCAGTTTGTGAAACTATTAGTAGAATTTACTTTGAGTGGCAGTTTATTCCACAGGTGTTTTGTAGACTTTGTGGAGCAGGGTGAAGGTAGGACAGTGGCTGATGTCATGGTTGGATCCCAAGTAGTGTTTGGAAGTTGAGCCAAACTGAAACTGACTGGTACATAAACCAGGCTCTCAGACTTAGCTGTGCTGAAAAGAAGAGACTGCGATAGAATTACTGTTCCTTGTAGCGGGATTTACTGCTCCTGTCTTTTTGTCAGATGTCATCAGATGCCTTCTGCTCTGAATAAAATGTTTTAAGGCTATTCTTCCTCTCATTCATTCCCCAGGCCTCTCCATAATTTAAGGGTTTAATCTGTGTAGCAGCAATGATTTAACAGCAAATTTTCTTTGTTGTTCTCTGCTTCTTGTGAGATATGTGGGAAACCCAGGAGTTCAGCTCTCGGGCATGTCTTGCCTACTGTTCTCGTTGACTGGCAAGTCAATGCATCCTGCTGGCCTGGATAAAGGACACGACTTCACTGAGATGAGCTGGATAAGGTTTGTATTAAACGATTTCCCACTGGAAACCTGTTCCCTTTCTGGAAGATAAGGGTGATAGGGCTGTTCTCATGCATGCTCCAAGACACTGGATTATTGCAAGTATTCTGAAGCGAAATCAAGCCAACAGTGTGAACTGTCAGAAAAAAGAGACTTTCCAAGAAAGCCCAGGAGCTGGATATTGCCAACTGATCACCAGCTGCCTGGGATGTAGATCTGTGGGGGCAGAGCAGCATGTGCATGGTGTTTTTTAAGCATTCCTTTTCCCATACCTGTGGGACATGTTTCTGCAGAATGGAAAGTAAAGCTGAGATCCTGCAGGTGCAGATGTTACAGTAGGTGTGTCTGTCATCCTGTCAGGCACTGGTAAGGAACCGAGGGGCAAAAAAAAAAGGCAACAAGAAAAAAGTTTTGTCACATCAACAACTTGGTTTCTACTAAAAATACTGGTGAGTGTGGAATAAGGAGAGTAAGAGGAGGTTACTCATGCCAGTGGTCCTTAAATCGAGAACCAGATGGCATTTCAAGCTGTGGCCAAGTTGCATTGACCGGAAGTATTCACCTGCAGATGCAGAGATTCTGAGATAATGAAAGACTGAAGCACTTCAACTGATGTAGCATGTGCCACCCTTGCCTTCACATTAGCCTTGTGACACATGGACAGCACTCACACTATGGTGCATGGTCTCTGGAGGATGGCGGGGTCGGGCTCAGGTTGTGTCCCCCTCGCAGTTTTGTGGGAAGGATTGATTCTTTAGTGCTTTACCCATTGCAGACACTTTTGCAGAAGCAGAATGAAACATGAGGTCTCTGCTCACACCTTCTCTTAGAAGGTTTGTGTCCTCTAGGCACAGTTGTAGCTACTGACCCAGCCTGGGGGAGTGATCAGTGAACACTTGAACACCAAAATGCCGATTTACCTCTGTGGGTGCTGTGCCAGCTCTTTTGGTTCTCCGTTCTTAGGTGGTGAGGACCTGTGAGTTTAGTAGGAGTGTAACAGCGATGCACAGTGGGACAGCTGTACTTTATGGATTGGGGCTGACTGTAGTTATAAAAGGTCTGCATGTATGTGTGTGCTTTGCCCAACATCCTGCTGGCATCAGCCAATCTGTCAGAGTGCAGCTGTGTTGGGAAATGCATTATGCCATTTAAATCTTCTCTCGAGCTAGTGGATCTAATGAATGCTTTAATTTCCTTGGGAGACAGAAGGGAGGGGGAGAAATGAAAAAGGAGATACTGCAGGACTTGCAGTTCTTATTGAGGCAAATGTGAGTTTGAAATAGGATACATTAATTTTTTAAAGAAGAAAAGGTGACCTACTTTCATGGCAGGAGGACTTCACTTTGCTAGTCATGATACCAGGATTTTGTGGTGACTTGGTGGTTTCATTCCTCAAGAACATGCTGGGGGGCTCCAGCAGCAGAGGATACCCATTGTGGAGGGTCATGCTGACAAAATTCCTCAGGCTTCTCCTAGTCAGAACCTCGAGCATTTTAAGTAGCTGGGTAGTATGGAAACAGGCCTCTACTGCTCTGTTGCATTTCATGTTTAGGACTGGATGCTGGGCGACACGGTTAGCCTTGGGTTGGTGAAACAGATTTTGTGTGTATATTCTGTGTATCAGTGAGCTGAAAACCAGCAAACAGTAATAATTTGTGCTGTAGAACAGTGTTTGAAGTTTACTTTTTCTAGTAAATTTAAATTTACTTGGGTTATGTGGGCTTGATATGGAGCTTGCTATAGGTGATATAAATTTCTCCACAGAAAAAAAGCTTCATTAGGAGACTAAAATTCTTTCCAGCTTACAAGAAGCCCTAAGAAATAAGTAAAGTCCTCTCTTACTTAACTAAAGAGCAGCTTCACTGATAACAAGTTTTGGCTTGATAACTGTATTTTTAAAATCTTTAAAGTTTCAGAACATTTCCTGGCCTGAAGAGTTAAAAACTAACAAAAACATCTAGATTTAGAGTGTATTGTAAAGATCAGAAGAGTCTGAAAGAATTACTTCTCCAGAGCCTTTGTTGTTCTTGTTCAAACACTGAGGTTTATACCCTTCCCTGAAAAGCTCTGATAAAAGCCACCCCTCCTCCAAAACACCAAATCGTTCAAACCCAAGGCCCAAGCTTTCATCATGCAAGTGGATATGGTTTGGCAGAAGACCCTATGATTTTATGCTCTGCAAACAAACACAGATGAACAGAGAAATATGTTATTAGTTTCTCAGTATTTCGTGCAGTCTGTGACAGTATTGCCAGTTTCTTTGGTTTGGCTGTTACAAAGATAACAACAACAGAAAAAAATTGTCTTTGGAGTTGCAGGGCAGCATCCTGCTTCTCCTGACATCTGTGATGGGAAGGAGATGTGGAGATGGAGGGTAACGTCATTCCCCTGGGGCAGGTGGCTCTGCTGAAGGCACTGGCTAGGGGAGCAGCTTGGCCAGGGCAATGGCACTGGCTCACATCCTTGCTCAGCTCCTGGGAGAGAGCAGCTCTTGCACCAACGCATTTCCTGGTTGGGTCACCTTTGCACTGTCTCCCCTTTCCTTCCCGAACACCATTGTTCCCAGTCTCTGGTTCTGCAGGGCAAGCTGTCCCTTCCCTTCACCTTTAACCTTAAACAATTTCTTGTCTTACAGCCACCTCAAAACTTTCCTTCTTTCAGTGTTTTATGGGTTTCTCTTTAAAGTGTCCACTGGCACTGGATGTTAAGGGCCTAAACAAGTGTGGAGTGTATCCTGAGTGCTTCCCAGCTCTGGTCACTGTCTGATTTCTGTGAGGTTGAAAGGAAAGTTGAGTGTTCAATGGATACTGGAGGTTTCTTGCTCACATGAGCTGTGTCTTTAAAAGGTACTGTGGTATGTGACGGGAGCAGTAGGAGTACTCACTAGAAGGTTATCAACTGAACCAAATTCTTCACCAGTGAATGTCAGTAACAGCCCCAGCTGCTGGAGGGTTAATACAGACTTTTTAATAAAGACTTTTACTCTTGTCACCATGACAGTCCTTCAGTCTGATTCACCACAGAATTATTCGCATTGTACTTTAGACTGGCTTGACTGAATTACATTTTTGCTCCTGAGATACTGCCTTCATTTGCAAAAGCCTTCCTGGAATGCAATTACCAGGCAAGTGTTTTTACTTGCATTTTCAACATCAGATACATATACATGGCATGCATAACACTCATCCAGAACATGAAGCCTGGAGGAGACCTTGAATGCTTGACCTTACGCCTCGTCCCCAAGTGCCGCCTCCCCTTACAAAGGGTGGACCAGAAGCAATGTCCTGATTTTTGGGAGGAAAGCCTCAGGATCTCACCTGACACAAGCTTCTGCAGGGGTTAATGCAAACAGCCAAAAAGCAGAATTCACCCATGCCCTTCTGTTTCTTTCTAGAGCGTTCACTTCTCTGAAGCAGCTGTGAGTTACTGCATTAACATTACCCTTGATTATTTCAAAGAAACAGCTGAACTTTCCAAGCAAGAGCAGCAGTTGGCTTTTCTGTCATCAGTGGAAGTTACCAAGGGAAGCAGCATTAGAAAGCTGCACCAGAAATAGCTTTTCACAAGAGAAAACCTCTTAAACTAAATTAGTAAGAGTAAAGATTTAATTTTTGTTCTTAAATTCTTGCTCTTTCATGTTGTAGTGTTGTTGCTGCACACCAAACAATTTATTCACAGCACCTTTTAACACCCAAAATTTAAAAGATATTTAGGAACCCATGTTACTCCAGGCTAATAGTGGAACTACCTCCCATATGCTGTTACTTTCTTCTCCCTTGTGGTGGTAAATTTGGCACTGTGTCAGAATGGAGTAAGCTCTTTCCACTCAGTACTTTTGTTAAAATTATTTGGCAAAGTCACATACAGCTTTTAAATCCAAATTGCTCTGGTCTTATGTTTATACATTGCGTGGACCTTCTTTGCATTGTGTGACTGATGTCAGTGGGATTTCTGATTTCTTATGTGACCATGGCTTTTGCCTTTCCTTTGCCTTTCATATAGAAGTGGTTTGGGTTGTTGGGTTTTTTTAATTTTTTATAAAAATAGTCAACCTACTGGGATCAAACTAATTGCATAGAAGGAAAAAATGTGAAATGTTTCCTGCAAACAATTGATGACAAACTCATTGTACTAAAGCTTGTTGAAAAGGAACTCTTTTTTTTTTTTTTTTTTGGAAGGTGAGAATAAAGGAATTTCCTCCTCCACCCTTGTGTTGTTCAACTGTAAACTGATATTGTGGAGAGGGAAAAAAGTAGCAAGGCTTTAGTTTTCCTCAGGATATTATCATGTGATTTTAGTGAAAACCTTTAAAAAGACAGCTGTCATTCTAAAACTCCCAGCAGTTCCATTCAGAGTTGAAAAAATAGTTCTTTCCTTGTTTTTAATTTAAAGTGTAGTCAGTTCATTTGATTTCCACAAAAGACATGACCTTCTGAAGATTCAGAGATTCCTCTGGCTAATTTTATTGTTCAGTGAGAATGAAATCTTTTTTACGGTGCTCTTTATGAAGCAGTTTGATAATTATTCCAGCAGATAACTGAGTTTGCTCTGGCAAAATGGTGAAGCCACACAGAGTAGAGTCTTGTGTTTTTTCTGAGGAGTGTGACTACAGCTTGGTAGCTACAGTCAGTAGCAATTATGTATTTAGCATTTTGGCATTTTATTACAGGCTTCTAAACCAAGTATACCATCATTGGCATCTGACACCTGGTGTGAGAAGTTCATTCCTGGTCCAGCCTGACTCCCATCAAGGGAATGGGAAAATGCTCTTTAAGGGCTGTAGCAGGGCAGGTTATATTCCATTTCTGTGCTTATCAGGCAAGATGCCTAAACTCAGGTTTGACACCAGCATTTTTTAGTTTGTGTTGAAGTTACTTGTGTTGAAGCACATGCTCAGCAGCAGAGTCTGAATCCTGTCATGTCCTGTGCATTTATTTTACTTTATCAGACTGTGAGTAGGCCCACCATCCCACCTTTTCCTGTTTTCCTTGGTACCCGCAGGATTTCCCACAGACACAAGCTGCTGCAGAAATGCAGATCTCAAGCTCTTGTTCTGACATTTCTCTCAAAGCTCAAATTGTCTTTAATTTATTTCCCTGATGGTCTAGTTCCTGTTACCACTTGAGTGAAATAGCAAGGTTAGATTAATGCTGCTCTGAATATTATTAATAGTTCATCACTGCATCCCTAATTAAGATTGGAAATTGGATTTAAGTAATTATATAATCCTGTTATAACATAGTTTCTGTCCCAAAATCTGAAGTAGACAAAATAGAGAATAAAGAAAGCGGGTACAGCTCACTGTTCAGTAGACAGCATTACTACTGATAGACTCCACACGGCTGCCAAGTTCCAGCAAAAAACAAAACCATCTTGTCTCTTTGCATCCTAGTTCCAGTAAAATTCAAATCTAAAACACATTTTAGTGGTTGTGATTGGCAGGCTGAAGTTTCTACAAGTATTGGTTTGACTCTAGGTAACAAGTCAGCTCTTCTACAATGGATGGAGAGGAGGAGGATGTAAAATGTGGAGTAGGTTCTTAATTTCAGACTCCTAGGTTAACTCTCACTCTTCCTGGACATACTGAAATACATAAATCAGAAATCATAACTGTGTTTCCCCTGCAGGACCAGCCAGTCAGAGAAGTTGTAAGGAGCCTTCAGAATTTACCAGCCTTTTTTCTATTGCAGCAGGGCAGGATCAGGCATTGCTTATCCACACTTCTGCTTTGCTAGAACTGGGTTTTCCTTGGTCATAGGTGGAACAAGTATTAATAGCTTAAAACCTGTAGCATTTTTGGTGGTTCTGGACTTGTGTTATTCCACCCTGAAACTGTCATAAGATGAAGCCTGGAAAGTGGTTGGAGGAAACAGCAAGGCAGAGGCAGGGCGAAAGGAAGCTCTCATGGTCTGAGGCTGGGATGATGTCAGGAAGAATAATTGTTTTGTACTCTTAATTGCTAGCCTGAATCATGCAACCCCAGCTGACATGGGTGGGGTGGTAGTGTGAATGCGGTGTGACACAGCTGCACTGACTCACAGGGCAATGGTCGCCTGCCTGCTCACTGTTTTTTGGCTTACCATGGAAGGTGCAAGGATGATATAAGCGGGTAGCATGGGCTGGTCCAAAGACCCTTTGATTTCTTAGACTGTGTCTCAGTCACCATATGTGGTAATAATTGAAGCAAAATGGGAATTCGTGGCTCTATCCCATTTCAGTGTAGCTGTGGTAGGGCAAGCTTTCAAATCTGCAGTAGCCTCTCTAGAGGCACATCGGATAACAGTGACTTAACAAGACCCTGTACTTAGTTCTTACAGCTTTTCTAAAGAAGAGGAGTTTAAAGCAATATAGCACATTAAGTTCAAGGTGTTAATTTTAGTTTAGAAGTTGTAGAACATCACCTATATTCTGCAAAAATATGAATGTGTGCAAGTAAAAACAAACAAATGTTAGCCTTTTAGATTTGTGTATTCTCAAATCAGTGTATTTTAGTTACGTTATTTACATGTACCAATAGGTCAACTGAAATAGACTAAGTACGGAAGCATGGGGATTTTGAGGCTGAATCAGACTTGGAGAAGATTTAGCTAGAGCAATTTGCAAGAGTTCAGCAGAAAAAAAAAGCAGGAGGAGGGTACAGGGTTACTTAATTTCAAAGTAAGCTTCCCCTTAATTTCCTAGTTAGAGTCCAACTGTCCCACAATGTCCCAAAAGGAGCTTCTGGCTCCTGAAATGTTTGACTTCTGTATCTACTCATCATCTTCATAAAGCTAGCCACATGAATTAGATATGTAAAGGGGTCTCACTGTTAAAGTGCCTCTTTTCATACAGCTGTTCTTACTTGTGTGTCCACTGTTGAGTACCGACTATTTTTTTAATTGGAGAGGTGCAGATGAGTATTTTGATTTGAACGCATGAGTGCGTGGTGCATCATTTTTCTGGGTCTTCAGAACACTCATGTAATTGGACAGGGATGTGTATGCCAGACATTTGGTCAGCAGCATTTATAGCTTCCTTGATTTAATGCCCATTTCATTGTATTCTTTAAAGCCTGTTTTATACTGAAGAAAGAGTTGCCTAAAAAACTAGGCCCATGCTGTGTCCTACTCTGGAATGATTTCCAGCAATCTTGCCACGCAGTGGACACCATGCAGAAACAATGAAGCTAGCAAAAAGTTTTCTCTCAGTTTCAGGTAGATTTAGATTTAATTGCTATTCCCCTACAGATGGCATGACTGATCTAAGATAAGAAGCTGAAATTAGAGATGCAGGGGGAGAGCGGCGAGAGAGAGAAAGGCGGCCTCTTCTAAAATCTGATTAGGACCACTCTGCTGCTGATTTTGGTCAATCTGTAAGTGCTCTAGATCAGAAAATAGGGCTGATAAAGTTAATAGGAAAAATCTAAAGCCAGGAGAAAATGTTGTGTCATGTGACCCTTACTATTTTTTAGTCAATTAAGACAACTCGCTGGAAATTTTTTTAAATTTCCCTAGTGATGCATAACTGGGACAGTATTGAACATGCAAGGGAAAAAATCTTAAAGGTTGACATCTGTCAACAGAAGCTAACTGGAAATTATGTGGGACAGCACTGCAGAAAAGTGATTGAAAATCCCAGGGGTACAGCAATGAATGCACAAGTTTGAATCAGTAAGGGCTCACAAACATGTTATAGCTTCAGCGGTTATCTCAGTTAGGGAAATAATGTAGTGATGGAGAGGATTCTACTCAAATACAGTTTCATTTGCCTTGAACCTTAAAGCTTTTTATCAGCAACTTTAAATCCAATTAGATTTAATCCTCCGCGGTTTGGAAATTTCCCCACTGTCAGGCATACATCCCAGCACAGAATCTTACAAGCCCTCATTGCATCCATTACTTGCCAGCAGCTCTTTACATTTTTTCCATATGGAAATTCTCCTTGAAATCAGATCTGAGTTTGTGTTCACTTGAATTTCAAATTATTCTCCTCAGTATCTTGGTCAGAATTAATTTGTAATGAAACCTTGATTTGGTCTGGCTACCATTAACTTGGAGTAATTCTGATCAGTGAATTATCTTCTTTTGTTTGTTTTTACACACTGATTTCTTACTGTGTACACTATCCTGCTTCACATAGCAGAATTTTTGTTGATATAACTTAAGTCCGTAAGTGCTGTTATAAAGCTAAGATACTCCCTGCTCAGCCAAGTAATTAGCATGACTTTTGCAAGCTGCCTGAGGTCTTTGGGCCTGAATTAACTCACCTGTGCACACTGCTTAAAACTAGAACATCACTGAAATATCCGTGTAAAGGTAGACTTGGACAACTGGGAGGCAGAATGAAGGGGACGGTCTGAGAGAAAGGCATTAGCAGGACAGAAACACTTCCTTGCTCAAGTCACTGTTTTGAAAGAGAGCAATGAATTGCTAAAAGCCAGCTCTGTTCAAAACATGCTGTGCAATTGTTGGTTCTTCATCTGCAGAAGGCAGAAAATAAAATCTTGACTGAGGTTGTGCTTCCTTACACTCCGGCGCGCATTTAAAACTTATCCCTCAGATCCAACAGTGGCCACGTTTTAATCCTTGAGATTGAAGCTCGCACCTTCTTCCCCAGGCACCTTTTGTCAGCTTGAGCAGTCAAGGGATAGCTGATAGCAATCAGAAATGACTTGCCCAGGATGGGAGGAGATGCCACGCATCCCAGATGACCTGTGTCCCTGTGGGGAGCAGGGCAGTCGAGGAATGCAGCCTGAGCTCACTGTCCAGCCTTACGCCTGTCAGAAATGCTCACACGTGCTACCCAGGGTGAAACAGATCAACAGATGGTCCATAATGCACATTCTCTACAAAAACGATCGTGTATGTCTCCTAATCTGTTAATGAGTGGTAATAATATGTTTCTTTTGCGGTTCATAGGACTCTGTGTCCTCTGGCAAGCATAAACAGATGCCCTCTGCTTTCCTCCCTCCCTCTCTAACGCTGTCTTTATGCAAAGTCAGGAAGGAAAGGGCTATGGTGTGCCATAAACAGGGACGGTGCTCTGAGAACCAACAGGGATCCCTGCTGTTGCTCTGTCAAACTTTTCTAAGTTCAGAAGTATTTTTCTTTGCTCTTCAAGCACCCTGTGGGTCTTGCAGAGGAGACAAAATACTTTGCTATTTATAATTAAGACACTTCATGTCAAATTTTGCCATTGGTTGTGTTGTTATGACCCTAGCCAGTGCTGAGCTTCACCACCCAAACTCGATGAGTAGTCCTGCCAGGGAGGCACTGACAAGAACAGATCTGACTTAACTGCCCTATTTTGTCATGAATGCTGCAGCAACAGTGATGGTACACCTGGAAAACCACTGTCCTGTGGTTTTTACGCTGTTTACCCCACAAGGGAGTCAAGCATGAGTCTGTTTCACCTCAAGAGCAGAACTGTAAGGGGATTCTGACAAATGCTGTGTGTGCCGGTGTCATGGTTAGGTTTTGACTATTTTGCTGAGGAATAATGATGCAAAACCAGATATGCCAGTGAAGGTGAGAGTCAGCAGTCCATATTTGATGATTTTTTAATTTTTTTTCTAAGTGGATAGGAGCTTTCCTAAAATGTGGGAGGCTTCAAAGTGCATGGACGGGAACGGAAGAGGCAGAGGGAGAGGTCTGCAGCCTCCTGCTTTCCACAGTGTCTTGGTACTGAGGCTTATTGCCAGCATTTGTGTCTTTTCAGTGTTAAGGAACAGTGGTTTGCATAGGTTTTGGAAGGGAGAGGTGAAAAAAGGATTTCCATCTGAAGATAAGGACAGCTGCGCAGACTTTCAGATGACACTGTCATAAAGTTTGGAGTCCTTAAGACCTCTGGCTAATCTAAAAGAGCACTTTGTTTTTAGCCAAGAGAAAAAAAGAGGTAGCACTCCCTCCTACTTGGCTTTTTTCTTCCATTGTGTTACTAAATCTCTCCCCACATACATACTGCTTGGTGTGGGGGGGTTTTAATCCCCCAGTGTGTACCTGTCTTTTTAAGGATAGTATCTGTGGTCCTCAGGCTCATCCTGGAAGTCCTCTGCTCTGCCTACAGGGAAGTCTCACACAAAGGACATGTGTGGGAATCATAGCTGAGCGTGGAAATGGCCACTTCAGACAACTGAACAGAGACCACCATCCAGGGAGGAGAGTGTGGGAGGAAGCTTAGCAGCCGTAGAAGGGATGGTTGGGTTATTGCAATATGAGTGCTCCCATGATGGCTTTTTCTTCACTGGAAGAGGCCAACGAAGTTTGGAAGTAGGGCTGGTTGGTGATACTTTGGCTACCTGAGCAGAGCAAGGAGTGACAAAGCCATGGTCATGGTGTTTAAGAGTTTAAAGGGGGATATGGAAATGGGAGAGTTGTCATTTGAGTTGGAAAAATCTGGAGCCAGATCAGAAACCACAACCTAAGGTTTTTGTCTCTGCCATAGTGCGAACAGCACCTTCCCACTCCAAACATCCACTTCCAGTAACGCAAAGGAAGAGGTTACTTTCAAAGCTCCCACCCCTCCTACATTCTCTCTCCTCCATGACAAAAGTTACGGGGCAGCTTACTCAGCTGCTTGATAATGCGACACAGCTTGGACCACTGTCAGAGCTTTTATCTGTTTTAGTAATTTATTGCTTAATTAAGTTAATATCATGTTCTGCGCTAAAGATATGGCTGTCAAGGCATTGCTTAATTAAGTTAATATCTTATCCTGCACCAAGGCTATGGTTGTCGCGTCACAGGCAGTACCACCAGTGGAGGAACCAGTGACGAAACAGTGGCCGAGGGGTCAAAGCCCTGTGCAGATGTGCCCACATCTGCCTGAGTTTCCCCTTAGACCCAAGAGAAAGCCCATTGTGACCTCTCGCTGGGCTGTGCTCTGGTTGGAGCCCTGCGAACCTTCTCCCACATCCCTGATGACGGCTGGGCTGGGCTGGGCTGGGCTGAGTGGAAACTGAGCCTTCCTCCCCAGGGATGCATCTGGGCTCTCCATTTCGCCTCAGCCCCGGGCGAACTGGCTTTTGCTTACCCGAAAGCTCACACATCTACCCCAGCAAGTGCAAAGGTTCACATCCCAACCTACCATCAGATGCTCTTTTAAAACTGCGGTTTTATTGCTACTTTGGTGCTTTCCTTCCCTGCTCTCTTGCAACTACCAGCCACATAGTTGCCAAAGCAGAGCCTGGCCATCTTGCCTTTTTGTTCTCCCTCTCTGCAATTTCTTTGGTACTTCAGACACAGGTGAAGGACCCAGCAATCAAAAGAACTTAAGCAGAAACTTAATTTATGTCTAATTTTCTGCCATCATTCACCTAGTTCAATTGCACACCTTTGCAAAGTTCATCTGCAGCAGTAGGTCAAACCCATATTCCTTAATAGTAGGAAATTAAAATCAAACACATCCTGCCTCAGTTGTTGAAAGCTTTAAAACAAAAATGTCCCAAATGTGATTTCATTTGTAAGTGGAGCAATTTTATTCTGCTTTTAGATTTGTTCTTTTTTTTCTTTAAGGAAGTAAATATTTAAACAGTTTCTGCATCTGAAATAATATTTTTATGACCATCATTAGCATGTGTGCAGTTTTGAGTGAACTGGCCCTAAAAATAAGCAGCGTTCCTTTCCCTGGGGTAGATTTAGTGGGCACAGTGTTACTGTTACACCACTTCACTGGATTTCCTCAGACCTAAGGAAAATACTTCCAAGTTGTAAGTTCTAATTTATACTATTAGAAGTGTACAGATTTAAGCTGCAATTGTTTCCTCTGAAAACAGTTTTGTTCCCATCTTCTTTTATTTTTTTTTAATTAATTTGATCCACTTCTGGCAGTGGCAGGTTTTAATGGGATTTCTTTTTAATTAAAGTGAGACCATAAGAATCTCAGAGGGTAGATCCTGCATTTATTGAAAATTGCCCTCATACAAATAGGATGCTGTTCCATTAACAGTGCTGCAAGAAATAGATCTGAGTATTATCAGCAAGGCACGATAATAGCGCAGTCCTGCTCTAAAAATGTCTGAAATTGAGAGAGGCCTTTCTCCATCTTGATGTGCCTTTTATGAGAGAAGATAAAGGCAACTAAATATAGCGAGGACGGTAGCTGTAGCCGTTGATGAGGGAAGAAAATAAAATTAAAGCTAATGTTCTTTGTTATTTGAGAGAACTTAAGTGCTAGGGAATCTTTTCAGTCCAAACTAAGTGCAAAGCTGTGCCAAACCAGCACCTCTCGTCCTGGTTCCCTGGACTTACATGTCTGTTTGTGTGAAGAGCGGGAACTTCAGGACTGAGTGCCTAGAAAGCAGATTTTTAAAGGAAAATATGGTATCAGGTTGGGCTTTCTTCTCACCCTAAAAATATTATTTTGAAGAAGAAGAGATGCAAGAAACGGGTGAGCCCAGAGCCGGAGGAACCTGCCCAGCTTCCCTGCTCATCAACTCCTGCCTCTGTGACCTGCACAGCCCTGGAGAGCAGAAACACTGGCTATTTACCTCACCCTTGCTCAATTAGCGAGCAGTACTCACTCAATACCTCATCAACTCTACTGTGCCTGGAATATCACCTGTTGTTATGGTGCTGTGTCCTAGTTACATTGTTCAGCTCCGATTCCCAGAAGAAGGCCTATTCTAAGCTTAAAAAAATAGTAATTTTGTTTGATTAGATAAAAGGGGAAAAAATCAGCTCACATATATGGGAAAATGCAAGATAAAACCTGTCAGAGGAAATTATATTATGTTTTTGTTAGGCCTAAAGAAATGTGTTTTGTATTGTGCAAACTCAAAACAGTTTGCTCTTTTCCTGCACAGCTTGCCATCTTTTTTTTTTTTTTTTTAAATAAAGGTTAGGACTTAGAATAATGCATGTTTTCTGGAACTTTTTTATTTTGGTAGTTAAAGATTAAATAAATCTAGGAATGCTCTTTTTCTCAGGGATGTTGGCAAAATTAAGAAATACAGTGAGTCACAATTTGACTTTTTTTGTATAGCAGCACCCCAATTGCTTAGTCTTTGCAAATCCCAAATAATCTGTAAATTACTTTGATAGTGAAATAAGTAAAAGTAAGTGATGTCCATCTGAACCTCATGAACTTTAGGAACTTGTTTAGGAAGGAAGCAAGATAAGAGTTACTTCAGTTTTGATTTTTAAAAACTTAAACCTGATCCATGAGGTTCTGCAAAAGCAAAACCAAATCTTTTTGTGTGCATCCCACTTCTAATTCAGTAGCAAGAACAAAAATGAACAGATGTGTTAACTAGGTGCATTTTGTGGCTTGAAGAATCATAAGATTGTATTTTCTTTTTATCTATCGCTACTGTGTTTATTCCATGTGCCATTGATGGTCTTTCTTACTAATCTAAATTCCCTATACCTCCTTCTTTATCAAAATGGCAGACAGTCCTTAAAAAAACTTAAATTAACACAGACTTGATGACTGGAGAAAACCAGATATTGCTGAGTCATGCCTCATATTCCTGCAGTCCCAGTTGCTAACTTGTTCTTTTACTAATTGAGTGATAGAGGCTCTTATCTCAGCCTGGGTAGATATTTGCAGAGCACTGCATATTTTATGATGAAAATCCCATGTGAGTTACTGGTTTTTATCAGCCTGTCCTTTCTGTGGTTAATGGCTTGGTTGTAGTTTACAAAAACACTCAGATACAGAGGAGACGCTGCAGCAGAGTTTACATTTGGCCAACTTGGCATGCTGCTGTAATTATGTATTGCTGTAATTAATCCAGCATCATCTACTGCAGAATCTGACCTGAGCAAATAAAATCACTGACCATTATGGCTGATCTTTTAATTGTAGGCAGGCCACATATGAGGTTGCTAATGTTTCTCGGTGTTTTCTGAGAGTGGGACACAGCATGGTCATTCCCACCCAGATCCCTGTGCAATGGGAGACCCCAAGAAACGTGATGCACAGATTTGGTAGAGACAAGCTGGGCATCTAATACAACTGAGGGCCCCGAGGTAACTAAGCTATATATGTCCTTCAGCACCTGAAGAGCCTCCAGTGCAACATGGAGAGTCTCTTAGGGGAGTCATGGCTGTAACTCTGGAACAGGAAAAATGCCTCAAAACCAGTGACCACAGTCTGAAATGAAAGCAAACCTACAACTTTTAATGAAGAATTCACAATAAAGTATTAACTTTCTTTGCATTCTTTTAGTGAAATACTAGTTTGTCTTGTCGATGCAAGTGTCCCTCCAAGAGATAAAAGCGCACCATGCTGCTGATTCAAGGTTACACGAACTGAGGGCAATTTGTCAGATAGGGCAAATAGTGAACAACCACTGGAGATTTTTAGTGTGCTTATGGAGCAGAATTTAGCAGCAAGATGTTATCATTATGTTAGGCAATCAGACAGACCTCCCGGATAATTCATGCTCGTTACCTATGTCTTATTCTTGGTGCCATATTCTTATCCTTGGTGCCATCTCAAGGCATATC
>NW_010157183.1:0-1553 GCF_000695765.1 Mesitornis unicolor
GATTGAACAGGACTGGACCCAGCACTGAGCTGTTAAAGCTCAGTTCGATGCCTGAGCTGTCAATATTTGGAAGTGGAGGGAGATGACAGGGAGCATTTTTGGGGGTAAAAATATTTCAGTATCTAGAGCTGCAGCTCCTTGTGCTGTGCTTGTGCTTATGGAGCTTGTGCTGCCCTTGGAGACTTGGGTCTTTTCTACCTCCCCTATTAAAGGTGGGAAAGGTTTAATGCAACCACCCAGGGTCCTCCCTCTTTTCTCGCCCGCTCTTTTCCACCTTCTTTCCAAATTCTTCATTAAATTTCTTTTCCAGCCTCTTCGCACCGTGCTGATCCGAGCCGCTGGGTCCAGCTCCCCACCTTGCTGTCCTCACCACGCCGGGGTTTTAATCGGCGCCCGGTGCGCTTGGCTCTCTTAAATGCGATTAAAGGGAGATTTGCCGCTTTGCTTTACAGCTCTGCCGGCCCCTGGGGTCCTGCTGGTTTACATGAGGAGTGCCTGGTGCAGAAGCTGGGTTTTTAATGTAGATTTTCCTCCTAAATCAGTGCAGAAGCTTGGAGAAGCCCCTGAGTGAGGCTTTTCCTCCTGGCCATCCTTGCTCATAGCTCCGGGCTTTCCCTGGGGATGGTTTTTGGGACAGATGAGGTCTTCCTACATCTATTTCGGTGCCCACCGTCCCTCGTGGCACTGAGTCCATCCCTTCTCTCCGCCACCATCACTTCCCAGATATTTTTCCCTGCCTTTCCAAGGGGTTGGACCTCCTCACTCCACGTTAAATGGGATTAATGCATCTCTGGACCAACTTAAATATCACCCGGTGCCATTTCTAATGCATAGCAGGGAGGTTTTGTCCTTGTCCCCGTGCAGGCTCACCCACTGGGTACCAAAACACTGAGGGACTCAGGGGATGGGGATGAAGGATGCTCCGACATTGGCTCTGTCAATGAGATTTTGGCTTAAGCAGATTAGGGAAAGGTCTCTGGTTCGGTGTGGGGTTTGGTGGGAGGCAACCCCTACCTTTGGGCTGGTTTTTGCTTGGGGTTAAGGGAGCGACCTTCATGGGCTATTAGGTTTAATGAGGGATTTTGCATGATTTAATGAAGATTTATTCGCAATCAGTCGGAGTGCCCTTATTAAGTGAATTCCAGGCCTCGAATAATACGGCCATAAGGTTTTCCAGCCGCGCTTATTGCCGGGATGGCATTAAAATGGGGACAGGGCAAGGGATTAACGAGGAAAAGCTTAAAGTCGGAGGAATGGGCACTTTGGGAGGTGAGCTGTGCCTGTGTCCTGGTCTCAACTGGTCATACCCGGTCCCAAAAATCCCAGTTACAACTGGTCCCAGTGAACCCCGCTGCTGGAAACGCACGCAGCGAGTTCATCCGAGAGCCTCGGGGCTCGTGCGAAGTCGCCGGGGCTGAAAAGCTGTCGGTAGCCCCGATTCGATCGACTTCCCTGGTGCTATCAACTCTAAAGGCCCTTTTAAAGATGGGACCTGCTGCGGCGGGGCGCGAGACGGAGGTGACACGGACGTGACACGGTCCTGGGTGGCCGTG
>NW_010157183.1:1584-2470 GCF_000695765.1 Mesitornis unicolor
CCGCTCCTGAGTTTCCCAGCAATGAGGGAGAGGATGGAGTCGCGTTGCTCCGTGCCTCAGTTTACCCCATCTTTAGGAAAACCCGTCCTTTTGGCTGCCAGCAGGAGGAGAGCGCGACGCTCCCCACGCTCACGCGTCTGTCGCATCCCTGGATGCCGTTTTCGGGTCCGCTCCGACCTTCCCATCCTCCCCCGCATCCCCCACAAAAGCAGCGACGCTTTGTGCGCCAAACAGCAGAGCTTTGGGCTCAGAGGTCCTTCCGAACTCACCCCCGTCCCCCCAAAACGCCCGTTCTCCCCCGCTGCCCCCGCGTAACGGTGCAGACGCAGGCAGAGCCGAGCCGACGCCGCTCCCAGCTGCCACCACCGGAGCCGCCTGGGCGACCCCGGAGCGCTCAAAGCTCCCTTCTTCATCTCAACGCCCGCTCCACTGAGCATCTCCTGCAGCGATGCTGCCGCTGGGCCGGCCCCGGCCGCTGCTCAAAGAGGAGGAGGAGGAGGAGGCCGATACCTTGCACCCCGAACCCCCCGATTTGCTGCAGGTACCATGGCTTTGACTACCTGGGCTCTCGGCCCCGCGCTGCGGCTCTGCGCCGCCGGCCCTGCCTGCTCCTGGGAGATGCTGCACGTGGCCGGAGCAGGTACCTTTCTCCCTGCTTTTTTGGCTTCTTATCTTGGGGTGCTGGGTTGGGGTTTCCCGGGTGGGGGAAGCAGCTGTGGTTGCTGGTGACCTTCATCTTTCTATTTTCCAATATTTTCCAATATTTTCCAGTATTTTCCAGTATTTTTCAGTATTTTTCAATGGAAGGATGCGTCGCGGCTGCAGGGTTTTGTCCTCATAGGGGGGATGCTCCCGGGGGCTGGTGCATGGGGTGCTAAAGGAAACC
>NW_010157184.1:0-865 GCF_000695765.1 Mesitornis unicolor
AGTTTGAAGAGGCAGCTTGACAAGGTGCTGATTCCTCTCATTTAAACTCTACTTTTACCTCAAGAGGCTCCTCTCACTTAAACTCTACTTTTACCTCAAGAGGTTGGACTGGATGATCCTTGTGGTTCCTTCCAACCTGGGATTCTAGGACTCCACCATTTTCAATGGCCCAAAGCACAGATAACTGCACCCCAGAGCTGGGAAAAATAACAGAGCACCAAGCAATGATTTGGTCTTACGGTTTGTGCCCTGCTGAGGAAAGTGGTTTCTAGAAGGGAGCAAAACTCAGAGCTGGGAATTTTCTACCTCTCCAAAAAGCAGCGCCAGGGAAAAGCAAAGTCGAGTCCATGCAGGACCTTGGCTGCACCAGGAAGTGGACGACGGCAAAGCAGCAACTGCAGCAAAGCACCCAGGCGTTTTGCCCTTCTTTTTTGCAGCGGCCAATTTTAGCCTAAATGTTCTTTAATGTTTAAATGTTCAGATTAAAAAGCCAGGCATCTGTCAAGGCAGCAACCAAGCTGTCACTATGGATTTCCTGCTATGAAAACCCTCATGGCCCCAACCAAACTCTGCAAGGTTTCACTGATGGGCGCTTTCTGGTGGGAAAAGAGCAGGCTTGGTGCTGTCATAAATTCATCACAGCAAAGACAAGGCACAGGGTTAACCTGGGTATCTTCAAAAATAAGTGACATTGCTCAGCAGATGCAGGAGTTTATGCCTGGCCACAGGAATCCAACTCAAAATTACCAGCCTGGTCATCATCCACCTCCAACATAGACCAGAAGGGAGCACCAGCAAAGCCTTGCACCGAGGTGATGAGGTCAAGCATGGCGGGATCACAGGATGTCAGGAGTTGGAAGGGACC
>NW_010157185.1:0-8899 GCF_000695765.1 Mesitornis unicolor
CGGGGTCGGGGGTGGGTGGAGGTCGGGGTGGGAAGGTGGGTACTACTGTCCTGAGGCGCCCTTTCAGCCCAGGGGAAGCGAGGCGGTAACCAGTTGCTGACGTTCAGTGCGGTGTCGGAGGAGAAGCGGCGCCCTCGTCTCCTCCCGTTTCCCTTTTATTCGGCCGGCAGCGAAAGGAGGGACGGTCATGACCCTATAGGGAGAAGGGCTGCTACTGTCAGCGCTCTATCTCGGCTCCCCCGTATCGCCAGGTAGGCTGCCTCTGACTCAGCGCGATAGCGGGGAGAGGTAGGTCCGCGACGTTCTCCTTTGCGTTTCCTTCTTTATTTTTATTGGAGTTTGTTTTTACTGAGTGGTGTTCCCCAATGAGAGCCGTGGCAGGGGCCTAACGAATCCCCCTCCGCATTTGACAGCCTAGCAAATTGTGTGCCCTGCTCCCACCGTTTTCACATGGCACGCTGCACCCGTGTTGCAGGAGACTTATGTGGATGGGTGCCAGGCAGGGTTTATGGGTAAAAATCTTGTGCAGGCATTTACACCTTATCTTACATGCTGACCCAAACACTGCTGGACTGCTGCACTATCAAATTTTAAATATAGACAAGCAACAGAGTCCCTAAGGATAACATATAGCAAAGAAAGAAAAGACTGTACCACTAAATATATTCCAGTTTATGCACAAAGAATCAACTGATGTTCATGAAAGTATTGATGAGGCTCTTCTGTGGAATAAGACTTAGGATCAGATCTGTAGTCATTTGCTTTTCAACACCTATCAGTAAGTGCAGGATGTCTGTAAGAACTTATAGATGATCAAAGGTCTAGGGGGAAGAAAGCATTTCATATCTTAGAAAACACATGGGAATGTAAAAGCATTCTTAAAATGACAAGCCTAGTGGTAGGACTCAAGAACATTCACCAAAGCCCATAGCAGAGGTCAAATACTGTCTTACTAAAACAAGCTGAAGTAGATGTGCATGAAGTAAAGGAAAAAAAGGACATGCAAGTGAATTAAATTCCTTACAGTAGGCATAAATCAACTTCCTTGGGTTTCATTAGTATTTTATAACCTTCTGTTTGAGAAATCTTATACTGTCTCAGTCTCTTTCCTCAGATCATCATACAGCATAGCCTTACCATGCTTATTTTTAACACCACATTAATTTCAGTAGTAATAGATTATGATCTCATTGTAGGAGGGTGAAATAAAAAATTTCTAATGCAACATCAGTAGGGAAGACCAAAATAAAAGTACTGGCTTTAAAACTATATTTTTTATTTAAGTTTATTCTTACAGAAGAACTCACCTGCTGAGTTTTTGGGCTTTATGGAGAGTCTTCATTAATCACAGCTTGTGTAATTTTGATTTGGTCTAGTTGATGGGAGCAGTCTTTAGTTCCATCTTGAGTGGAGGGTATGTGTGGAATCTTCTGAAATGTGGATGTCCGAAGTCTGTGTGGGATGATTCTCTGTTAATATATTGCTAGATAAAGGAAAAAAAAATGTTTTCAATTGTTTACATTTTTCTGCAATGAAGTGTTTGTATTTGCATATGTTTAGTCTTTTGATATCATAGGCTGCACATTTTTCTTTAATGATGCAGCAAAATGCATATCTCCTTGAGAGCAGACATGCATTTTTGTGGCTTGAAAGAGCGATTGTTTACTTGGCAGTGTATGCACAGTGCGGTTACTGCAGGCAGTGGTACAGGATGTCACAGTAGCAATTCAGAGTTCAGCATCGTTACTGAGTAGTTAAACAGCCAAGTTATATACAGTTTCATTATAAACCTTTTAATTAGAAGCCAGAAAATAAAAGTTATGTTTGAACTTCTGCTGTGAAATGGCTGCAGTTACAAAATATACATTTATTTATGAATCTGCCTTGAACAAATTCTTACTGAAGCTCTCTAAAGCTTGCTCTGTTAATAATGAGTTTCTGCTATAAATAAATAAATGAAGTATCACTGGATCTACCTTTGAATATATTTTCTCTTCACTGTGGTCTTTTTAATATGGTAGGTTAATATAGATTTTTGTCACACATATTTGAACCTGCTGATTTATTATCTCCTTTCCCTTTTCTCAGAAAATCTCTCTCTAAAACTGTTTTGCTCAGTTGAGACATTCCATGGGTGAAGTCTTAGTTGTTTTTAGAATGATGGTTGCCTAAGAAAGCATATCTAGGATTAATCTGTAAGTCAGTTGTATGGAACACTTTCAACTTCCTGCAATAGTTTGTTTACAGTTTCAAAGAGCTTTTGTCACTGAAACAACTTTGATGAGAGAAAAATGTGTTTTCCTGTGTACTGTTTGCTATTTGTGGTTTGAATAGCTTCTTTTTTTTTTTTGGTCCGTCTCTCTAGCATTTCTAATCCTTCCATGAAACTTTTGTTTCATGATTATTGCAGCTTCTGGTTACGAACATAATAGTGATGTCACACATGTGGGATTATGGTCTAACTTAATCCCTGGTGTCATTCCATGTATTTTACCTTCTGTGTCCTCCCTGTTACACTCTCTCTTCTTCTTCCTTCTCCTCCACCCCTCAGTAGTAACTTCCAGCTTAGTTTAACGGGTAGATTGGTTTACTGATGGAATCCAATTAGTTTAACATAGCATTTTAAGAAATTCTGACCACCTCTATCCACTTATTTCTCTCCTTCCAGTTTTGTCCCTTCCTCTCCTGCGTTTCTATCTCTTCAGTTCAGATACCGTCACTCAACAATTCATTTGCCACAACTGAACACTCATTTTTTTTTCAGCTGTAGTAGATCTTGTTTTGGAGATTCCTAGTGTTGTTAGTAACTGGTTGTTCCTTCCCTCTGCACAAGAAGGGTGCTATAATACTCCCTTGTGACAAGTGGAAAATCAACTTTGTGTGGCTATAATGTAAAATAAGTGCAAACCCCTTTTGTAAGACTGGGAACACCTTTTACTCATTTGTTTGGTTGGTTGGTTTGGTTCTCAAAACAGTTGTCTGGGTGCTTACAGGAGGCTTCTGCCAGGCCCTTTCAGTCCTGTCCTCTTTTGTTGAGTTTAATGTCTTCTAAGGATACATTTCTGTCATTAGATACACAGACACTAATATATATTAAATAAATGTTTTCAATATCAGCATTTGTATGTTTTAAAAAAAAATAAAGGAAAAGAAAAAAACATGACCTTCTGCATGTGATCTTCTCTGCACCAATTTTTAAACTCTGAAATTATTAGCACCCAGAACATAGCTACGAAGTAAAGATCTGGAGAACCATAGCAATCAGACAGTTTCTACTATAAGTTAAATTTAAAAGTTACATGAACAGACACTGGGCAGTTTATAATTCAGTTACTAGACTAGAAAAAAATATTTTTAATTACTGGAAAACTAAATAGAGCAAAAGAATAAGTAATCCTGTGGCACAGTCAAAAGTTCTTTAAAATGATTCAGTACCAGCTCTGTTGAAGGACTTGTCATTATTCAAACTAATGTTGATTTTCAGTTGCATTAAAAACAATAAGCAAAGGGCTGCATGATTTAAATGTAAATTATGGGAAACAAGACTTTAAAGAGAATATTTGAAATAGTTATAAGGCAGAATGCATGCAGACTATATGCTGAACATAATCACAAAATTATTTATTTAAATCTTTTGTAGAATTCATTGGAGTACTGGAGGGACTATTATCAGGCTTCCTCTGTATGGTTTTTGCATACATATGACATTTACCAAGTGGTGGAAAAAAACCCAAGTATTCTAAATTTATGGCTGTTCGTTGTGGGAATATTCACATTTCACAGCTGTTCTTGTAGGGATTGCTATAGAAGGTTTCTGGTAGTCCTAGGTAACTGCAAAATCAGGGAAATTTAGTTTTTCCCTTCATTTACTTTTGATAGTGCAAAAATCTCTAGGGTACAGTAGTAATTAAACAAATATGATGCATTTTGGTGGGGATTAGCACCCAAAAATCTTTTTGGTACTCTCCAGCAGTAGAATTGCATGAGTTCTGGTTCAGATCCATTGCATCCTCAGCAGAGAAAGGGTTAGACTGTCTGTCAAGTAGCTGTGGGTAAGGCTGTTACATTTGCATTCCAATGTTTTTCTAAAAATCTGCATTTCCAAGTAAATGCAATCTTTTGGAGAAAACATCTGTATTAACACAGATTTGTTAATTGATCAAACAACTGAAAATAGAATGCTCTCCACTTTCCAGATACTTATTTTCACTGGTTTGCTAACTTTTTTTTCGTCTTTTACAAATGAGGTAAGCACTAGAATATTGTGTTTAATGTTTAGATGCCACTTTTCTGATGCCTGTTATATTTTTTTTTAGGTAGAAGTGTAAAGTTTAAATATGACTTTTTAATACATAGTAGATTTTTTTCAATACATTTAGATTTTATAACACACTAATGGGCATATATCAGAACTCTCCTATGCCTGATATACCCACAACCCAAATTATCTTCATCTACTAGTATTTTCACCAGGTATGCAGATATGAACAAATTATTAATATAAATAAGACATATCTACTGTGATTTTTGTCTTCAGAAAATATGATAAAAATCAAAATACTCTTTTGTTTTTGCTTCCTACCACTCTCCATATGACAAAAATAGCTTTCACTGATCCTTCTGCTCATTTTCTCCAGCCACAAAGTTGATCCTCTGTCTAATGTGTTTAAAAAACAACTGAATGTAGTAACTGAAAGCTAAACTGAGAGACATGCTTCTTTTTCATCATGTATGCTGCACGCTGCTGCTTGCTGCTTCAGTGCACTTCTCCTTTTCTGTTGATTTATGTCTTTTCCATTAGTATTTGGGGGTGAAGGTAGATGTTTCCTTCATACAAGTACTGTTAAATTAGAGAAGCAAAAGGACACTGAAATTTAAATTTTAAATGTCAAGCTCTGAACTGCAGTGTCACTCTGAACTTGAGTGATTGTCAAATCTGTATATTGCTTACGGAATCCAGTCTTGGTAACTTTCTATCTTCTTTGTAGGCTTAATCACCATCAATTTTGGTCTGTTTTTTTTACAGCTGCTGTGCAGACACTGCTACTTCAGTCAATGGCAGCTATGGGTGCTTAGCACTCCTAGGAACAGCCCATTCATATTAAGCAGATTTGGTTTAATAATTGAATTTTACTGAACAGAAAATCAGAAGACTGGGAATTAAGTAATGTTTGCATAAGAGGTATATGCATCCAAGATCTAGAGCAAAACCAGCTTTGCCAGGTCATGATTAGAGCACATAGTAGCTCCAATGCTGGCAATTTTAGGACTATCATGCTGTACAAATGTGGTGGATTTTGTGTGGTTTTTGTGTGTGTGGTTTTTTTTAAAGATAAGCTCCTTTTCTTAACATTTTAGAGAAATGCTATGCTAATGGCATTCAAACACTAGAAAACAATGAGGAAGAAAACGGTGAAGTTCACAGAACTGTTCATACTACTTAATTAATTTAAATTAAATATAGTTTAAACCATGTCTTGTCTCTAAAGTCTAACCTGTTGACATTTGTCTTTAGTTTATGATTTACTTCATACAGGATTTTGATATAGCATATCCTTCTTCCGTCTTTCTTATCACAATATGTAGTTCTTTTATTCAGTTAGAGAGTGAAGACTCCAGAAGTCTAGTTGTAACACTGAAACTGGCCAAACTGACAAGCGGATATATAATTTGAAAATATTTAAACGAATTAATTAAACTAAATGGAATTGATAATATTTCATTAAATGTACATTGTGTTTTAGAGCCTGAACATAGGATTACTTAGATTCTTTAAGCAAATTTATTTCTACATGTACTTCATGTTGAATCTTCTGAGGGTTATTGCAGCTCAACCTTTGTCACCTAGAAGGAGTAAAAAGCAAGAAATAAGTTTCTGTATGTAATGTGCAGTTCTGACCTAATAAAACTTCAATGTTGTAGAATTCTGTATTTGATACATGAACAAGAAAAGATTATTTTCAGTTTCTATGGTTTTGTTTTGCCTTTTCAGGGGTTTTTAATACAATTGTGCAATTAATCATGGTTGTTAAGGGATGTCCTAAATTACACCTATGCATACCTATGCAACTCTTGTGGTACTTCTTGAGTTATATTAGCAAAAGGCAAACAGATTGAAACAAAGCTATAGATGATGCAAGATAAAAAATCTGTCGTCTTCTGTTTTTAGACTGAGCAAATGTAAAAGCAGTGTAAAAACAAGCAGATGTCACTCCAAATAGATACCGGGCAATTCTACTTCCAGGCATGATTTAATTCTGAAGAGTGACACGATGCTCTTGCTCAACATTTCTGATTCATTTGAAAGGAGATCCAGTAACATTTGTGATGACTCATGCCTAAATATTTTGTACACTTATTAACTATTCTGACCAGCTTAGCTGAAAAAGAGAGAGAGGGCACACACAAACTGGCTTATAGTTTCTTGTGTAGACGTGTTTATTAGCATCCAGCTAAGGGAGCCGGTTGGTTACTTATGCAACCTCAGCTCTGCTTGCACATGTGTCACTGAGGGCATCACTTCTGAAAAACAGGATTATGCAACTGCAAGGAAGACATGGTTTGGCAGGGAGAACTTCTGTTACAGGAAGTGAGACATGAGCATGAAATAACACTGGGTGACTACAAGAGCCAAGGTTGGGTTTGTGGACTTGGAATTTTTGGGGATTAAAAAAAGACAATAAAAGTCACCCCTCAAAAAAACCCAGACTCTCTACATGACTACAAAAAGCATATCTGTCAGAAGGTATTTTTTTTCATACTGGTTTTACAGTAATTTTTCAGAGCAAAGCTATACTTTGAAACACACCTTAAGCTTTTATGCAGCAACTTAGCTTTATTACTTTGTTATACACATCAGATTATTTAATTACTTCGGGCTGAAAATGAATAGTTTTAGAATTTATTAGTGAAAACAGAATGGGTTAAGAATCCTTCAAATTACCAACAGAAATGGTAATTTTTGTTTTTATATAAGATACACATACATGCAATATGTATAAACTAGAATATTGTGTATTAATTAAATTAAATATTAATTTAATTAAATATTAAAACTAGGCTAAAGGGAATCTCAAACAGGTTGAACTGTCTAATGAAAAACAATTATTTAAATTACCATTTCATGCTGTTAGGTTACACCTTCACCAAAGATGTCACAGTATTCTCCTAACTCTACTTGTCTGCTTTATTTCAAAACCTTTAAGAAGAAATTGAAATAGTTGCCAAACCAGCATAAGTAAGATGTATGCTGACTTTTCAAGCTTTGCCTGTCTCCTGATGGAAATACTACAGTTCTCAATTCCTAGTAAACAAGACAGCCATGTTCATTTTTAGAACAACCAGTTCTGCATCTGTATTTATCTACTTTTGTCTGTTACGGAGAGAACATTTGGCTGGGTTGCTTGTAAAAGATGTGACCAAACATAACCAGTAGGATGATGACTGCTGTCTAAGTATAAAAATATAGTTTGATACAACTAAAATTTAGTGGCTTGAAACTAGGTAATAGTTGTGTTCTTTCTTATTTGTCATCGATAAGTATAGAAGTAATGTCTGGCATATAACCTAGAAGAGGAAAAAAGTGGCTTGCTAACTGCAGTATGTTGCTAACTTGCAACTCTGACTTGCTTGCTAACTACAACTTTTCCTCACATGAAATAAAGAAACAAAAATTTTCCAGCAGAAAGAAAAAGTTTCATGCTGGATGAGGTAAAGCAGTAAAAAACACCCTATTTCAAATTAGCTGTTTGAGGGTTGTACTTGTGGATCTCTACATGTAGGTAAACTGAAACTGACCTAAGCTTTTCTTAGATGCAGTTATTTTACTTGCTGGCTCTATTTCTGGCAACTTGATACAAGGTTAAAGGCTGAAACTGTTTTACGTCTGCCCTTCACCATGCGAAGTTAAGGTGAGAAATTGTGAGAGTTTTGCTTTTTGTTTTTTGTAAAAAAACTCCATATGCTTTTACTCTGAAATTATTTTCTTGGTAGCGACAACCAGAAGTTTAGAAGCCAACATACAGCCTGGAAAGTTAGGGCAGCAGCTTGTCCAGCCGCTCTAACGCCAGCCCACAGCTGGCAGGTTGCTAAGTCTGTACAAGGTCAGTGGTTGGTGGGAGGCACTGTGGGTTGCCAGGAGCCCCAGCAGTAAGGGTGAGGGTGCCAGGCCACTGTTACTGGCTGGCCACCTGGGAGGCAGCTGCTAAGCCTAAGCCTGACAGCTGGCCCAAACCCAGGACTGAGAGCTCCCTGCTTTCGCACAGAGAAGATGAAGGAGTAGAGTTTGCAGGGCTATGTAAGATGAGAGAGAAATAGGTGCAAAGGTATAAGCTGATATCCCTGATCAGCTGATGAAAGCTGCTGCTTTTTGCAGCCTCTCTCTGACAGAAAGTAGGCTCTTGCTGCAGGTTGCTGTAATAAAAGTGCTCGGAAGGTTGGGATCACAAAGATGCGAAGGTTCTCTCACTGGTGTACTGAAGATCTGATACTTGTAGCCTTAACTACTGCTCTCATTTCTCAATACTGAGCCTTTACCTCTACAGTGATGCTATTTTCTGATCCTTTGTCTCTTCTGTATTTGCACTGTTGTCGTGTTTTAGGGCTGGGCCGGCCACTAAATCCTGGACAGACGCTCTCTGTTAACCCCTCTCCCCTCCCCAGAAGGGAAGAGAAAAGAGAATAAGGGAGAGAGACTTTACGGGTTCGAAAATAGTAAACTAACAGATTTAATGAAACAATAATACTAATACTACAGAATAATATTGTAAATATGAAAATAATGAAATATATACAAATATGTACAAATATATATACAAAACCAAGATAACATCCTCCCCCCACCCTTCCCCCCAATGATGAATACGTCACCAGAGGCTCTGCAGAGCCGGGCACTGGAAAA
>NW_010157185.1:9001-9234 GCF_000695765.1 Mesitornis unicolor
GCTGCTGCAGGATCAAGACGGACGGAAGGGTCGAGATGGAAGGAACGGTGGAAAGGGCAAAAACACAAAAAAGGCACAAAAGGCACTAAAAGGGAAAAAGGGCCGAGACCCTCGTGATTCCTTGGCTTTTATACCGAGTATGATGTATGCGGGATGGAATACCTCGTTGGTCAGTTTTTGGGTCTGCTTCTCCCCCTTGTAGGCCAGGATGAGACAACTGACCTTGAGCATAT
>NW_010157186.1:0-8003 GCF_000695765.1 Mesitornis unicolor
TAATATAATATGTAGATGATAGCATTTAATAGTGCCAGTGGTGGCTGTGTGGTGAACACCAGCGTGTTCAGGAAGCACCGCAGCTCCGTTTCAGATAGAAACGGGGTTTTTAGGTTCTGGTCTGTGGTGCTGGGTCTGTTCTGACAAATGGAGCAGGACCCAGGTGCCGCATGGGGGGTGAGTGGTGGTGGCCGTGGTCGTGCTATGGCCAGGACGAGCAGTGACAGAGTCACAGGCCTTCATCTGGGCTTCTGGATGCTTTTACATAGACATGGCCAGTTATGTCTGGATTTTGGGTGGATTCCAGCGACCATGCACCATGGAAAGAAAAATGAATTGGGGAAAAAGCAAACACACTGTGTTTGGGTCAGGCAGTAATCTGACAAGTGAGCAGGGCTGTAGTACACACGTGAAGGGTTTGGGACAGGAAAACAAGCCAGGTTATTTCATGTAATCATCAAATCCCAGCGTGGTTTGGGTTGAAGGGACCTCACAGCCCCCCAGTGCAACCCCCATGGGCAGGGACACCTCCACCAGCCCAGGCTGCTCCAAGCCCCGGCCAACCTGGCCTTGGGCACTGCCAGGGAGGGAACACCCACAGCTTCTCTGGGCAACCTGGGCCAGGGCCTCACCACCTCACAGGGAAGGATTTCTTCCTCATATCCAGTCTGAATCTGCCCTCTTCCAGTTTCAAACCATTCCCCTCGTTCTGTCACTCCCTGCCCTTGTCAAAAGTCCCTCCCCAGCTTTCCTACAGGAGAATTCCCTATAATGCTATCCCAAGGCTTGCTCAGACCACATGCACACAGTTCTCTACAGCTTTTGGCACCGCCTAACTGAAATGATCAGTGCTAGAAATGTTGCAGAGAGGGAGGATGGTGATGGAGTTCAGAGAGATTCGTTTTGAGCACAGGTTAGAACGAAGCAGTGTTTTACTGCCCTGTTAACACACGGTGAGGATGTGATCCACAGGGGCCTTGGCACCAGTGGTCGTAGCGATGCCTGTAGGTTTAAGTTGTGTGTGGTTTAGAGAGCGAGGAGCAATGGCTGTTATCCCCAGAAACCAGAGGAGCAGAGCCTACGGGTGAATATGGCCCAGAAATGAGTGTTGGTGCACCGGGGCTTTGCGTGGAGGAGTAAGAGCTGCAGCAAGGAGCACGTCCCCAGAGGAAGGAGCAGCGCGACAGCTCCGTAACTGCCGGACAAAGCGACAGAGAGAAGTTTGCCAGCGCCACAGCGCTTGTCCTTTGAAGTATCACTGTAATAACTCGGCATTTTTCAGAATCGCCAAGCGGCCGCGTCGTGTTTGATGTATTCGGTGCCCCTGCCGCAGCGTGTGCCGTCCCCGGTGCCAGGACACGCCAAGGGCTGCTCAGGTACCGACTTGAGCACATTCCTCAGGGGAGGGAGGCGATGCCGCGGTTTGCAGGGACACGTTCAGCGCCCCCGGGGAGCGAGTGAGAAAGAAACTCCGTCTTACACAGTGTCAAGCCTTAGAACGCTGGGGGATATGTTTTAAATAAAGAGATTAGCTGGCTCTGCGAGTTTTGGCTTGCCGCTTTGCAACGCGGGGTTTATTAGTGAACAGAAGATGTGAGTTTGTGCCCCCTCCTCCCCTGTCCCGCTGCTCAGGAGCTGTTCTACCCTTTTCAGTAGTATTTGGTACGTAGGAGAAACAAGCTTGGCATTGAGAATTGGCAATTCGGGAGAAGGTAGAGAGCATTTCGGATGATTAAAATTATCGACAGGCAGACGACAGGGGAGACCTCATTCATGGTTATCAATATTTCAAGGGTGAGTGTCACGAGGATGGAGCCAGGCTCTTCTCGGTGACAAACAATGATAGGACAAGGGGGAACGGACACAAAGTGGAACACAGGAGGTTCCACTGAAATTGGAGAAGAAACTTCTTCTCAGTGAGGGTGACAGAGCCCGGGCCCGGGCTGCCCAGAGAGGTTGTGGAGCCTCCTTCTCTGCAGACATTCAAAACCCGCCTGGACGCCTTCCTGTGTAACCTCATCTGGGTGTTCCTGCTCCGGCAGGGGATTGGACTGGATGAGCTTTGGAGGTCCCTTCCAATCCCTGACGGTCTGGGATTCTGTGATTCTGTGCTTGTGGTGTTACTTGCCTGAGTGTGCGTGTGCTTATAGCTGATGGGCTTGGAAATAGCAAGTGACCTCAGCTGCAGCTTCGCTGAATGCACTCAAAGTCTGCTGGCTGCTGGGAAAGGCTGCGTTAAAATAATCATTGACCACCTTGGTCGTGGTGTTTGGCCTTGTTGGGTATGGATGAAAGACATCCAGGCTGCTGCGGTGACTAAATTCAGACCTGGACTGAAAATGATCCAGCTGGAATGAGCAGCAGCTGAAAGGAAGGGAACGATTTTATTTCTGCAGTAACTGAGGAGAAGATACAGGGTTTCCTCATGGTCTTTTTGGTATTCAGACAACCCAAGGAGCCGGTGTTTATGGGTGTTTCTGCGGACTGCAGAGCGTGGGTTATGAGCCTAGCTCCTATTTAAATTCTATCATAGACAGCAAATCGGTGAAGTTATTGAACCACTGCTGGTTTTGTAATGACAAAACCATCTTGAATTACAAAGAGAATGTAAAACCTGCTTTAGGAGCTGGTGAAAGGACCAAGATCCCTTCTAGTTTCATTCATGAGCTTCAAATCCACACGGCAAACTCGCTGCCAGGTTGGGATTAGGGTTGGTTGGGCACGGCTGAAGTTAAACTCCATTAACTAATGGGTCTCTGGTGTTACAATGCCCCGCTTGTTTCTTTGTCTGAATCACCTGCAGTGCAGTTTGCTGTGCTAACAGAGGTGGGACGGGAGCCTTCAGCTGGTTCATTCACCTCAGTGCTTGTCAGAGGAATTATCTGAATTATCAGGAATTACATATATATTATATACTGTTAGGGGCTGCATTAGCAAGTCAGAAGAAAAGCCCTCAGGTTCCCGTATTTTTAATGCAGTTGAAGCATTAATTCTTTACCAGAAGTCTTGATACAACATGTTGGGATGGCTATAGAACAGACAACAGATGTGTCTGTGAGTAGTGTGCCCGTACAGCATTTCCAGCTCAAACCTCACTCACAACGTTTTATTTCAGAATTATTCATTGTATGTGAAAATTTGCGTGAAAATTATGAAGAAGACACACAAAGGAGGGCTGAATAGTCCCGATCAGTGAGAATTTTCCAGCCCTTGAGGGAGTAAAAAGGCAGGGTTGTTCATCTACGGCGAGACACTGAATGAGACCTATGGAGAGGCACTGAATGCAGTCCATGGAGGCCACAGACCATGAATGGTCCGGCCAGCCCTGCCATACCAGCACAGAGAACAACAGCAGGGCAGGGTGGTGATGTGAAGTACATGAGCACAGTGTGGGGCTTGAGAACGGGGTTTGCCAGCAAACACGGTGCAGAGCTGTGTCAGCACGCTGTTGTTTGGTTATCACAGTAGGGGTAACACTTCCTACAGTGAAACAGCTACTGAACCCAGCCAGGTTTTCCCTAAGACCTTTCTATTGCAGCTCCTGTGTGCTGATGCACAAAAGCTGAGGGCAGTGGCAGGCACATGCATTAGCAAGGACTTCCTCCAACACCGTAACCAGACTTAGATTTGTGCCTGACATGAGACAAAATCCTTAATACCTCCCCAAATATTGACTGTGTGTCGGCTGGGGTCAGTATTTATGAGCATTGGTAAGGAGCAGGTTAAATGGTAGGTGTTACTGCAGAGCAGTAACTAATAGATTTGGCTTCATCATCTCTGTCGTGGTGTAGGGCTGGGCTGGCCACTGAACCCTGGCCAGACGCTCTCATTAACCCCTCTGCCCTCCCCACAAGGGAACAGAAAAGAGAAGAAGGGAGAGAGACTGCACGGGTTGGAAAAGAAAACAACAGGTTTAATGAAACAATAACACTGATACTACAGGACAATGATGGAAATAGGAAATAATGGAATAGATACAGACATGTACAAATAGATCTACAAAACCAAGAGAAAATCCTCCCCCAGTGACCATGACGGCACCAGAGGCTCTGGGAGCACTGGAAAAGTCCCAGTGTGGCCCCAGCAGCAGTGGGAGCTGATGCAGGAGCACAGGGCTCAGGATGAGAGGCAGGCGAAGCAGCAGGGTCTGCTGGGCCTTGGGCCATTGCAGGGGTGGAGAGGGAAGGAAGGGTCCAAGCTGGAAGGGTCCAGCCCCTGGGCTGTGGCCTGAGTGTGGTTGTGTGGGATGCAAACGCTGGTGGGGCAGGTTTGGGTCTGCTCCTCCTGAATAGAAAATCAGTTCTGGTTAGCTCAGACCAGGACAATCTCCTCTGTAGAGTTCCTGGGACAGTAACAGGACATACATTGAGAAGAGATTGAGCTACAGTTCCTGTTTTACAGGGACTTTTCCTATCTTCTGACTCCTTTCTTTGTCATCTCTCTGCTGTTAACCAGAATCTTTAGAGGAGATGATGATTTATTTCCTGTGCTCCCATTTGAGATACGTGTTGAATCCTGTTTGTTTCAGAAGTCTTTCCACCCGTGTTTTATTTTAAAGCTCTGGCAGGGTCTGTAATTTGTGTCCGTGGTCGTCCCATCCCTGAAAAACGTGTGAGTTTTTGGCCCCCGTCCTTTGCAATCGTCTGTGCACAGTGAAGCACAGAGGTGTTCAGTTTTTATAGACGCTTTCTAATTACAGCAGTGGAAAAGCTAACGGGACTGTAGTGACATGAACACTGCGCTCTGCATCTTCAGTCGTGCTTCCTCTGAGAGTTCTGCTTGAAACTCACTGCGTTAATATCAATATATTGATCAGTATATTAATATAGCAATATAGCAATATATCAATACATCAATTTATTAATATATTAATATACCAATATAGCAATATATCAATGTATCAATACATCAATATATTAATATACCCATATATCAATATACTCATATATCAATATACCAATATATCAATATATAATATATCAATATACTCATATATCAATATATCAATATACCAATATACCAATATATCAGTATATTAATATACCCATATATCAATATACCAATATATCAGTATATCAATATACTTATTTATATACTTATAAGGGAGTGGAGCATCTCCCTTCTGAGGAGCGGCTGAGGCAGCTGGGGCTCTTTAGTTTGCAGAAGAGGAGACTGAGGGGAGACCTCATTCATGGTTATAAATATTTAAAGGGTGAGTGTCACGAGGATGGAGCCAGGCTCTTCTCGGTGACAAACAATGATAGGACAAGGGGGAACGGACACAAACTGGAACACAGGAGGTTCCACTGAAATTGGAGAAGAAACTTCTTCTCAGTGAGGGTGACAGAGCCCTGGCCCAGGCTGCCCAGAGAGGTTGTGGAGTCTCCTTCTCTGCAGACATTCAAAACCCGCCTGGACGCCTTCCTGTGTAACCTCATCTGGGTGTTCCTGCTCCGGCAGGGGATTGGACTGGATGAGCTTTGGAGGTCCCTTCCAATCCCTGACGGTCTGTGATTCTGTGATTCTATGATATCAATGTATTAATATATTAATATACCAATATATCAATATATTAATATACCCATATATAAATATACTCATGTATCAATATACCAATATATCAATATGCCCATATATCAATATACTCAAATATCAATATATCAATATACCAATACATCAATATATTAATATAACAATATATCAATATACTCAATATATCAATATACCAATATATCAATATACTAATATACTAATATATTAATGTATTAACATTCTGCTCAACATAAGCCAAGAAAGAAATACCCCATTAATATCAGGTATTGCTGAGGCAGAGGCCGGAGTTTTGGCTGAAGCTGTGCAGAGTAAACAGCTGGGATGGTTCATGTTCGTCATTTCAGGCTTGTTGGTGCTTTCCTGTGGACCATTCTCTGATGGATATTTATGTCTTAATAAAGTTAAACAGGCAGCTGCCGTCCAGGAACAGCGAGGAGAGGGATGGTTTCTTGATAATTTACTGGGAAAGTAAAGGTTCTGTTAAATCCCTGTTTCCACCTGGAAATACCAAACTCCCTTCAAATCTGACCTTTGCTTTAATGGCCAAATCTTGCCCTGGTTTCGTGTGTGTCAGGTTCTGGCTCTGGGAAGAGCCACACGCAGCTGAAGGAGTCTCCTTGTCAGCCTCCTAATCGCAGTGCTGTTAATCGCACCTTTTCCCCTCACATCTGGTGCGATCGGGGTGTGATTCCCAACCCCACAGGAGGACCAAGCAGCGCCGGTATTTTGGGAAGGGCAGCGGTGGGTGACTCAGGTGTGGAAGCCCAGCCCCGGGCTGAGGTGTGGCCGAGCAGAGACCTCTCCTGCGCGTGGGATGGCCCAAACGGCCTCGTGGGGATGTTTATCCCCAGGTTTGATGGCCCAGGCCCAGCCTCCCGAAACCCTGCCAGGAGGTGACTCACCATGCTACGGCAAAAGGAAGAGTCAGCGTCCTTCGGAGCGCGTTTCGTTTAATTTGTCCTTGATTTCGTAGAAAACCACTGAATAGTGCTGTGCGCGTTGGCATAAAATTGTACTTATAAATTATAGCAGTTATTAAAACGTAAATATCACATTTGTAATAGTAAGAATGTACAACGACAAATGGCAGCCATCTCCAGATTGCGTGTTTCCTCTTTAGCCTTAGAAGTGAAAATGTTTCCTGTGATGGATGAAGCTTTTAAATGCAGTGTTTGCTTCACTTAAGACAGCTAAATAAATACTTAGGAGAAGGATGAAAGAAACACTTAGGAGAAGGATGAAATAAACACTTAGGAGAAGGATACTCATCCCAGCAGCGATTGAAGCACTCAGTAGTATTCCAGAGTTCAAAGGAGGAATCAACTGCTAGAGATTTTGGAAAATGCCTTGAGCCGTTGTAGCACAGCCCCAGGACATGGTGTTTGGGGTCGCCGAATCCCGGGGCTCTGCAGAGTTGGGTGGGGATGGGGATCACGGCACCGAAGTCCCTGTGTGTGCTCCAGTGCCCAGGTACCTGTGCGAGCTTACAGCAGGTAAAGACTGCTGCTGTTTTGATTTAAAATCTTGATAAAACGCTCTTACACAAAAGGAACCATGTGGCAATTAGGGATTTCCTGGGCTGGATTTTTTGGATGCGTTGTTCTGGGGTCTTTCCCTGAGCTGGAGGAGGGAAGCTCCTTTTTCAGTGGCTTTGCAATGTAACCCTCTACAATTTGGGAAGGGAAGGGGTGGAGGCCCCAGGCTCCCAGCAGCGCTAACATCCCATGGCCAGGACCGGGTGCTTCTGCATTCAAGCCATAATTACTTGTTTTATTCTCTTTGTAAGCCATCAGGGCTTGTTCTGAGGCTCCTGTCTGCTGCCCAAAGCCAAAGGCAAGCACCATCAGGACAGAGACGGTCGCTGTATTCTGTGGTGTGTTCTGGTAGACTTGAGGTAAACACAGGTAACTGAGGTCAGTGTGCTGTGTGTTAAGTGTGTGATGAGCTGGAAACGGCAGCATCCACTGCGTATTTCCCATAAAGGAACTGGAACAGCCCTGTGCAGGCAGGAGCTGCGGGATGGGAAGGTCTGGTTAAAAGGGGGGAGCATCTCCCAGAGCGGGGTGAAGACACAGCAGTGAGGTAAGGTGATGTGTTCAACAACACACAGAGTTGTGTTACACAAAACCGGCTGGTGCTGTTGGTTTTCACCTGTACCACTTCTTGAATTTAGAGCTTGATTCAAAGAGATCGCTGGGTCTGAGACGGGGCTCTGCAGCTCGCAGAGCTGAAGTAGTGGAGGCTGTTACACCGACTTGTCCCTTCTTGTTGGGGAGTTGGCGATGGAGCGGCAGAACAAGGGGTTCCTGGGCTGGGTTTGTCATGAATCAAATGTGAAGAAGGGAGGTTAAAAAAAGCCCTAACCACAGGATACACGGACAGAAACCTGCTCCTCCTCACAACCGTGCGCTGAGAGTGCTCTTGTTGTGGTTTAGGGCTGGGCTGGCCAC
>NW_010157187.1:0-3559 GCF_000695765.1 Mesitornis unicolor
GCCCTTGGCCTTGTTGAAGCTCATACAATTAATGTATGAGATTGGCACTTGAACACAGAAAGCACACCAGAATGCTGTATTTGTTATCCATACCTTCATCAAAGCGGGAAAAAAAAATCAGGAAATACGTAATTTGAAAACCTGGAGAGTGTACAGAGAAGTGCAATGACGATACTTAAGAGAATTAGAAAAGATACTTCACTGTGATGAACTTCCCGAGTCCTGTTTATCTTGAGGGATGACCACGTTCTCCAGCAATAAATGCAAATAACAAAAACTGGATAAAAGAAATCTCCCCATTCTAGGAAAGATAAGATTTAATGGGTGGAAGCCAAAGCTAACCTAAATATAAGGTGCATATTTTTAACAGTAATCAGGCACTGAATAATCCACTAAAGCCTGTGGAGGATCTTCTTTCACTGCATGTTTTCAGACAAGAGATTGCTTTTCCAGGAGGTGCACACTGCAGCACAAACCTGTCTCTGCAATCAGCGTATCGCCACCGAGATGGTTACATAGGGCTTTATTTTCAAGATACAGCAAATTTTGCTACACGGCAAAAAGGCTTTTATCCTAGAACACAAAGACTAGCAAATTTAACTCTGAAGGAAAGGATTATGTACAGTAAATGTCAGGTCCTGGAAAAAACGGTGAACACTTTGAGCAAGGTCCTAGGAGGAGATGGTAAGGAATTTGTGTAGAGCCCTGGCCGAAAGGAAACAGGTCAGTCCACGTCCCTTCTTGTCCTGCGCTCTCTCCCTTCTGCCTCTCCTTTCTCCTTTTTCGTGTTGTTTTTCTGAAGATTTTTAGCATATGCCATAAAATTGCTGTGCTGAGAATACCGTAATGACTACATGGGAATGCAAGCACTCTCTAGGTGCCTTAATCTAGGCTTTAATTCTGATATACTTCTCGATTTAATCTATGTGTTGGTACATATAAAGTCTAGGTTTAAGCATGAAGCACAGTACAGTATAAAGATAATCACGTTCTGCTGCTTGCTTGGAAAGGGAAATCTGTAGCAAGAAAACTTTTAAGTTCAAATGTGATTTCCAGACTCTCCCCCCCAGACCTCAACCTGTGGAACGAGAGAGAGGCTTAATCCACACTTTCCCAAAATGTAAGTGGGATTTCTCTAATTCAAAAGTGTTGTTTCCATGGAGCCAAAAAGCACTGAGCACTTCTGAAAATCAGCAGTTTTTATTTGTTAAGTGGCATGATGGCTTATTACTATTTAATACTTCGGATCCAGTTAGGAAGCAGGAACGCAGTGTGTGAAGTGCCATACAAACACAGAGTGAAAGACTGTTTCCTGCCCCTAATAGCTGTAATCGAAATGCATCAACAGCCCCTGTCACCGTTCTAACCACTGTTTTGGAGTCCCACCGCCAATCTCTCGGTGACCTGCTCTGCTGTTATCAGCCTCACAAATGAAGCAGCTGAATGCAATGGGTGACAAAGCAATTTTTCCCATCAGAATTAATGTACCGGCAGGGACGCGTATGATTTAAGAGATACGATATAAATACACAGGGACAGCACGTACGGCATGGAGGATCACTGGGATCATCTGAGTGGAGGCAAGGCTGGCTTTTCAGAGCACATCAGGGCTCTGAGATTGTTCAGCCACGTCATCTGCGAGGCTGAGCAGCCAAACATTTGTCTGTTTTCCTGCCCTTCACCTCTGACTGACCTCGATTCATGCAAGGAAGACGGCAACTGCGCACAAAGAGGCGGCGAGGATGCTCACAGTAAAAGATTCAGGCTGGGCATTGGGACTCACAGGTAGATGCATTTACTCTTATAGGAAAACTGTGCTGCCATCCATCGCGACATTTACCAGTGGATTTTTGAGGAACATTCTTGATAGAGGAGTGCATACAGATATATATGATGAGACATAAGGGATGGACAGCAGTTATTCGCTACCAGTCACTATAAAACCAGGGGACATCATCACCTCCAGTGGCTTCTTACAAAGGAAGAGTTGGGAAAATGTTAGAATGACTATAAATGAGAGAACAGCTAATTAGGTGAACATGTTTTAAATGAAATTCACACTCTGTTATCGAGCATTTCCGATTCTCACTACATTTTACTGTCAAAATATCACATAGTTATTCCTCATACACATCTCTATATTCACTTATTATTTGATGAATCTTCTTCAGGTTCTTGCAAGATTTTTTTTGGAGGTTGCCTGAGGTCCTCTCCAGTCCTGATCTCGATGATTCCAACTGTATCAAAATTCAGTAAACCTTGAAAAATGGATTGCAATCTTGGGACCACTTGTGCTCAAAGAGGATGTTGTTTACCTTTCAAACACAGGAACAGTGAATCTGAAAACAGAGACGGGACAGCTTTCCTCTCAGGTTCCCATCTGAATTTTTAATTGTAAAGAAAGCCTGACTGCTAAAACATGAATTTCCTGCTCCTCTAGATTCATTTAGGCACATTTGGGAATTCTCGATATTGCTGTAAATATCCAACTCCTTTATAAATATGAATTAAATTCTATGTCTCAAGAGTATCATACCCGTGCAAAACCCAGCTTGATTACGAGCTGAATGGAACCGCATTCCTTTGTCACAGACCAGAGAGAATTATCTGGGCTTCCTTTCCTCTCACAGACTAAGCATTAGTCTGTCCTTCTATCATCTTCTCTCCTATTCAGCCAACAATTCAACTTTTTCGAAACCCTCCAGATGAATTTTGCTTTGAATTACTATCATTTCCTTCCTATACCTTCTTGGCTTCTTTACTTGTGCATTATCTTCTCCTATACTGAAATTCTCAGTGCAAGTCCCATGCCTAGTTCTCAAAACTCTCTTCGCAGGGTTTTGTATTTTGAATTTCCCTTCTGACCATAACTATATGCACTGAATGAACTTCAACAGTTTGAAAAACAAACCACCACTGTTCTCTAAAGTCTTCTACATTAGAAACCTGGTGGTGTTATAATTTGATATGCATTGCATTACCCCCAAAGATATGGTGGATATTTGCCACAAGTATTAATGGTATTTGCCACAAGTACTTACACTCCGCTCACTTTTCGTTTCTGTATTTTTATTTCAAACACTGATTTCTGGAGATGTATGCTCTTTAGAGCTGCTTCATACAAAAAGTACTTGGCAAGACTGGCATGTTGCAGTATACTGGCTAAACATAACACAGGGGAGCGTGCATGCATCAACAACCAGAAAACTCTGGAAAAAAAGAAAACATATTATTGTACAATAAAGCATATTAGTGCACGATGAGTTTGTCTGGCATGTTTTGCTGAATATGTTTACAGACAACTCTTCCTAGGAACATGAAGAAGCCAGGGGGTGGATGTGACAGGCACATATTCCCTAAGAGGGGCACGGATACAAAAATCCCTCCTGAAGCAGAGCCCATGCAAAAATAAATTATTAGGTACAACTGTGTGGGGGTGTTCGGAGCACGGCACACGGGTGCCTGCAGCTATGAGAGCAAGGCCAGGGGTAAGGCTCAGCAGGCAGCGCTCAAGTCCAGGGCTACTTGTTTTTTTGGGACGGGGGACATGCAAACCAGG
>NW_010157188.1:0-2306 GCF_000695765.1 Mesitornis unicolor
CCTCCTCGGTCAACAGCGGCGCCCGCAGCCTTCTCCCGGCAACTGCAGGCAATGAGCGTTGCCGAGCATTGCCCGCCCGGCCTTGCCCACGGATAGCTTGCTGGGTCGGGGCAGTAGCAACGGAGACTTCGGGTCCCTCGCAGCAATGAACTCCTGCGGTGGCTTTTCTAGAGCCTTTCTCTGCTTTGGTCATCAAGGTGATCACAACCAATAGAAAATAACACGCCTTCCGTGTTTTTGTCATATCTAACGTGTAAGAAAATCGTTGGTTTGTGTTTTTTTGTTGTTGTTGGTTTTTTTTTTAATGGCGATGTATTATGGTTATAATTTTTTCTTAATATGAAGTGCGTCATGCGGTAACCCCATTAGCCACATTAATTTTCCCCCATCCTGGCCAATAGCACAGAGCATCAATGAAGATCCTGAAATGGAGACTGGTCATTTCCTGCATTGCCCCTTCCCTAAGGAGTTCGATTTTTTAACGATGCGTGATTTTCTTACCGAACAGGAAAAATGACTTGTTGATGGCGATATAAGTAAAATAAAATAGTTTAAACGTATTTTAATAAATTTAACTTGCAGAATATTACTAGACTTTTGCCATTAAATCAAAATCACTCTCCCAATAACGGTTTTTTCTAGAAGTCATTAAAGCATGACAGGATCTGAAATACCAAACGAGATATTGAGACCCTACCCCAGAACCACGTTATCATGGTCATTAACCTTAGGGGCAGGAACTTTGCTTTAAGTACTGCAGTTCATACGGAAAAACGCCTCAGTTGAGCACCACCTGCCTTGGCTCCTGTGCCTATTCTGTGGACCACAGAAGCAGAGAGGGGATGTTTGCAGCCCCATGACAGGTTTGAGTTGCTCTGTACTTTTCTTATACCCTCATTTCTCGGATATTCCTCTATTCTCAGCACTATTTATGAACTGGATGAGAGCAACAGAAAGCCTCAGTGAGTCATTGACCTAAGGGCTACATCATCACACTGTTAGAACCACTAAATATGCAGCTGACACTGAGAAAGGAAAGCTAACTGGTGTTTTCCCATTTTAACAGGCTCCATTAATTAAAGGTTTGAATAGTTTGTACACATTTACACTCCAGTAACGAATTTGATAGCTTGAACGACCAGGAAGGGACATCAACTTTCTCACTAATCACGATGTATAATAATAATGCTTATTAGTAAAGCATTCATCTAATTCTTGAACCTTCATGTTGATAGGATACCTTTTCAACGGTAGGACGGCAGGAGACAAGTACGACTGCAAACCCTAAACTACATTGACTATTTGTATATGTGCAAATGAACTTTATTCAAGTGCCTAATGATTGTCATTATGACTATTTCCTTGTCGTTTTAGAGATGTTCTCAGGGTGGGTAGAGACCTCCCATTGTAAACAGGCAGACACAACTATTGAAAAAAGGTGGCTGAGACCGAATTCCTCACTTCAATATTCCGCTGTCAGCGCGATCAATTACGTCCAAGGACTGTATCGTTGGGAAAAGGGGATGGGAAAAGAAGAAAGGCTCTGAAATACTAGCACTGGGGTGGGTTTTGGGGGTTTTGGGGTTTGTTGGCTTCTTTTTGTTGCTTTTGTTTGTTTGTTTTTAAGATCGCATTCTACACATTCATTAGCGTATTATTAGGAATGGTAAAGCAAGGAACTAACAAACAGGTTAAGAGAAACAACTGCACAAATAACTTGGAAAAATCATGCCAGGACAAACATTTTCCACCCTGTTAGTGCTGCCATTTCTGCAGCAGCCTTCCTGCAAAATATTAGAGGGCACATGGCGGAAGAGAGAAACACTCACGAGGGAGGAAGAACCTGTAACTTGTTAATTCAAGGAGCCACACGCACCTTTCTGTTAGGAAATAGCATTAACCAATAGGTTTCGAATCCTGCGATCAAGTACACTGTTTTCAAAAATAGGTATCAGGAAGGAAAGTCTCCAACAATAAGCATTCACTAAATTTTCTCGACTCTGTCATGCACGACTTACCGCTTTCATCCTTACTAATTCAAACGGGAGCTGTATTTAAAAGGTCTCAGCTGAACCTGTGACCACCAAAGAAACAAGAATTGCCACTGTTTTCTGCTTCCCCTGACTGGAAGGGGGATACCTCGTCCCTTATTTAATCTTTTTTCTTTACGGAGACACGGATCAGCACTACCCATTCACACCACTCCCGATAAACCCAAGGAAAAAGAGGACGGGGACTCAGAGAGGATCAAGGAGAACAGCGAGAGGACACGGGTTTACAGACCTGCGGGGCGTCGGGGTCGGCGA
>NW_010157189.1:0-36161 GCF_000695765.1 Mesitornis unicolor
GGGGAAGGAAATCAACATTGTGTGGTACTGTGCCTGATCAAGGCCATAATTAGGAGAGGAAGCACAGAGCAGATGAGATCCCAGCTGTCACAGCCCATTGATGTTGCTCTGATGCACCCAGTGCCCCTAACCTGGAGCCACCCTGTGCATGAGGTGTTACGGGACTAAGAACCACATGGGGGCAACTTCTGAGTAATCAAGGAATCGTCAGTACCAGCACACACTGCTGAAAGCCACCCAAGATGCACAAACACTTCTGCACCTTGAGTCTGTCACCCAGCTACAGGACACACAGGAGAGTCTCCTGCTTGAAGAAACCATTTCCTGTGGCAGGGCCATCTCCATTGCTCCTTCGCCTTCATCCCACCCTTGAAGCTGGGCCCTGTGCAGCAACCTTCAATGCAATTTTTTATTTATTATCTTCCTCTTCCCCCTCTAACCCTGCCAGCCCAGCTCGTGCTTTAACGACTGTCATGGAGGAGCTGTCAGTTTGTAACCCAGGGAGTGAGGATTTTTCCTCCTGTGGTTCCTGCTATGAAGCCCCCCTGTAAGCACTGACCTTCAGGAGAAAAAGGAGAAGCCGCATCCTCCTCAGCCCCTGTTTGCTATAGTATCAGCACTGGCCTGCTTCATGTTGCTCTGAAGCCACACCAGCACAAGAAGCGGGAATGAGAGGGGCAGCTGGGAAGGAAACTCATTTCATCTCTTGTCTTGTCTTTGCACATCAGCTCCAAAATAACGTCAAAGGTGAGCAATTAGCAAAATCCAAAAATAAAGAGAGGTCTCCCAGGAGAATACGAGCTAACACAAATGCCTAAGTCAGTATTACGTGTAAGGAAGGTGAAGCAGAGGAGCACCACACACTACACCTTCGTGTGATCTTCCCACAGCCACCTTATTGCATGTTTGACTCCACAGCTGAGTGGTGGTTTGACACTCTCCTTGGGCGGTCAAGTGTCAAGAGAAAGGAGCTGGTTGCTGCCCAGTGCCAACACAGGGCTCTGGCATGAGGCATGGGACCAAATGATGCTCGTTCCCTGGTCCCAGCCCCACGTGCTGAAAACCTGCTGCCTCCAAAGGGTCTCCTCCGTGAGCCACTTGAACCAGTTCTAGTAGTACATTGGCTTGGTGACCATGACCAGAGGTGACATGCCTCAAGCACAGCTCTCCCAATTTCCTATATCCCATTGAACTCTTTCGCCCACACTGTGTCACAGCACTGCAACTACAAAGGGGACCATGAAGGTCAGAGTCCTCCCAGCGATGTCGGGATTGCGTCCTGGCCAGGCGGGCGGAGATGCCTGCGGAAACCGGGTTTGTGCCACAGCAGCTGCTGGTCAGCGCAGCTGCTGCCGCTCTCCTTTGGGTGGGGAGAAAACATTAATCAATGAAACCGAATCCGATTCATCAGAAACTACAGCCATCTGTTAGCTTATTAATAGACACAGAACTCGTGCAAAGCACTTGCATTAATACTCCAGTAATATCTTTTTTCTGGAGGAAAAGCTTAAGTTAGCAGCAATTGCGGTGTTGGGTGGGAAAAGGGGGGTGTTGATGGTGGTGTTTAAATCAGTTTGTCATTTTACTTATGTGAAATGAAATTAGTGGATTTCTCCTCACCTTCCTCCAGTGCAGCATCTCACCCTCACAAGGCTAAAGCCTTACTTACTTTTTTATATTCCTCACTCCAGGCCTTCTTTAGGTTCCCCTACTGCCTGCTCATTGCTGAGGACTCTTCCTACTGAAGGGAGTACAGGTTGAAGTGGGAAAATGTCTCAGTATTCTGCCAGCCCTCAGGTGGGCAGTGAGGGCCAGGAGGGGTTTTCATGTAGGAGACCAGCAAAACCCTTAGAGAAACACGGGGACACTTACACCAGCTCATTTTCACTTCTTGTACCGTGAGACTGAACAGGTGGGGGTCAGGGAGGGGAAACAACTTTCCAGGTTATTTTAAACCATCTTTATTATTTAGAAGTTATGTGTTTAAACTGCTTGCACAGTTTGCTCTTTCTTTAGTTATAATCGAGTTATTTCTGTACTGTGCTTGATTCTTTTATGAGAAGAGGCAACTAAAATAAACACTCCATATTCATTCACATCAAATAGTTTTTCCAAGAGGAATTGAAATAGCACAGAAGAGTGGCCTATTTTTCCTTAGCCTCCAGCTTCTTGTCCTTGAAGCGTCGTGACCAGAGCAGCCGCCTCCCTCGCCTGCACCGCTGCGATTCTCTCCGTCGGACGCGGACACAGCAGATGCACCCGGGACGGGTCCGTTTTACACTCAGGCCGTTTTTCTCACGCCTGGCCGGCTCGATGCAGCGCAGCCAAAACAGCTGTAACGCGGCTCTGCTCCAACGCGTGCGAAGGGGAACACAGAGAGCCTTGTCCCTGCGAAGGGAGGACCCTGCTCCCCCTGCACAGCCCCGGGACTGAGCTGGCGCTACAGAATTCGCCTCCGCACACAGGAGGGAAACTGGTCGGGGTGGACAGCAATGAAATGTGCCACCCGCAGGTGTCAGCCAAGCTACACCGAGCAGATCGAGGGCAGGGAAGCAGGAGCAGCTCCTAGAAACGAGCACAAACCAGCCGTGACACAAAGGCGAGGGCGCAGGCGACAGGCGCAGCCGCCCAAGACTTCAACTCGCCACATGCAAACAGCAAAGCTGAAACAAGATCCAGGCTCCAGCAAAATGGACCATTTCCAAGTATTTGAAAAAGCTTCAAGCAGCTGTGGAGAGGAAGAAAACTCTCACAGCCTGTGACAAGGCAGAGCGAGACAGACCCAAAACCAGAGTCTCTGAAACAGAAAAGGCATCGAGTTTCCCACAGCGCCCGCAGGGCACGGGTGGTGCTGGCTGGACACGCTCAGCAGGATCCCGCTGCTAAACAATGTTTGAGGAAAATCCTCCTTCAAGATATCTGACAAGACTTGCCCACCCAGAAGACTCCCAAGAAAGCTGCACAGCTGCAAGTCCTGTTTTGGGGGATCACGAAAACACAGGACACGTCCCAGAGGACAACAGCAGCAGCTTTGTTTCCTCCAGCGACGTGCCAGCAAACCCAAGGTCCCCACAGCAGCGCCTGGCAAACCTGAAGATGCTGATGTCCAGGCAGAAGGCAGAGTATGAATCTAAAATCGCAAGGTAAAATATTTTAAACTGTGAGGCATCATCTGAGAGTAGGGACCAAGGATGCTGCTGCAGTCAATGCCCTGCAGATACCACTGGGAATGGCCCTCAGGATCAGCACTGCAGGGCTAGGTTAGCAATTAGTCAGAGCTGCTGGAATTAATTTTCCATGTGAGGTGCTTGTGAAACTCCAGAGCATCTATAAGATTTTTTGCAGGGCTGCGCAGAGCTCTTGAAAAGCCTCTGGTCTATTGTGGATTTTCCCCTTTTGCCTTAATCCAATACTGAACATTTCTCTAGGGAAAAATGTGCGGGCTTCTCGGCTGCATTAGCAGTAAGTCATTATTCTTCACAAATGCAATTCATGAATTTTAACAGCTCTGAGGAAAGTGCTCATAAGCATTTTCCCAATTTCTAAGATTAGAAATTGAATAGAGATTTAGCCATAGCTTATCAAAGCAAAAAGGCAGCAACATTTCAAGGTTCCACTTTCCAAATAGTGCTGCTTTTCTATTGTGTTAAAAGGAATGAATATTTTAAATATAATATTGTTAATTAGTTATAAGTTACAAATATGTAACATGAATTGACATAAATATCTCAACATGCACCACTTCAACAGATGGCAAGTGGGCAATGTTAAATTACACATTGCCTTAACATTGTGTCAGGAAAAAAATTCCATTGAATCTAATTTCTTGAAGAACTATTCCTCAGTTTCTTCTTAGTAAAGGAACTGTTCCTAGGTTTTTAGCCTTTTTTTTTTTTTTGAAGTCTCTGTGCTGTATTCTGCTTATATTTTACACTGCAGTTCATAGGAACTGCAATATAAGCAGAATCCTCAGTGTTTCCCAAAATAAGTTCGATTGCCATTTGCTGTTAGACTGCTGTAGTATTGCACTACAAAAAAAACCAACCAAACTTAACCCCAAAACTGACTTCCTTTGGCCACATCTTAATTTACAATAAATATAAATAACCATAACTAACATTAGCAGCTTTTATTTTAATATATAACACCATAAATCGGAAAAGCACTGGGGATGCCAACACTTGTATTTATGGGAACATATGTTAAAAAAGGCTAGCTGTAAAAAAGCCCATCACTTCATTAAGAAAGGAAAAAAAAACCCCGTAATTTGCAATGTCTGCCTTTCCAACAGCCTGGAGCAGCGGAACAGAGAGCTGCAGTTGCACATCAAGGATATGCATTCAAAACTGGGACAGCAGCGTAAGTGGTACAGTCTTGTGGAGATGAAAATGAGAAACGCAGAGAGAGCAAAGGAAGATGCAGAGAGGAGAAATGAAATGCTCCAGAAAGAAATGGAAGAGTTTTTTGAAACCTTTGGGGAAATTAACAGATGGAAATAAACAGCAGGGTTCAGTTTGAAATCAAGCTGAACTGCAGGAGAGAGAAAGGCCCCATCCCCATTTCAGCCCATGCTCCCATTCCAGAGGTGAAATAAGGAACCCCCCAGTACAAACCAGGCTGCTGGTATGAAATGAGCAGCCAATACAAACTCACTGGGATCCCCGAGCTCTACAGCCCTGCTAACGCCAGGGATGCTTTCTTTTACCACTGGAAAAATCTCTGCAACACTTCACACTATCAGTGCCCAAGCCAGTGTGCTGGGGAAGCACCCTGGTATTTTTTGGCTAGCCTTGAATCTTGTACCGGAGCATTAAACGCCCAAGTGGCTGAGTGGTTTTAATCAAGGGACGTCATGCTTGCAGGCATGTGCTTCACCAGCCACCCCAGAGGTCCCACAGGTATTATGTGGGCTTTAGGAGTGCAGAGCTCATACCTGCACCCCAAAGTCAGCTGTTTCAGTCAAATACAGAGGAACAACATCGCAACACCCCTCTCCCTGTAGTTCCCACAGCCTTCCTGTGCCACACATCCAGAGCTGTTGTGCAGTTGTGCCCTCGCACTGAAGGGGAGCTCATTCCTGGAGGAGGAGGAGGTTCTTAAAAAGCCATTTGCTCCCATGGATGATAATGAGCCTCCCTACAGGACTGCCACAGGAACACATTAGTCTGAAGACCATCACTGGTACGCTCACCTCACTCATCTCTTCAGAGCTACCCCTCACTCCACGTAATAAGTGTCTTAATATTTTGATACCAGCATTAATAACACATGTACAGATAAATATCAGGAAAATAACTGCTGATCTTTTAATCCACTGCAGAAGAACTTCAACACGAACAATGGCACCTGTGTACTTACACCTGTACTGAATTTAAAATTATACTTTATATGAGAAAAACATGTCGTTTATTATTTGCTCTTCAGCAAGATTAAAGGTAAGAGTGATCACCTTCACAAGAAGTCATCATGAACTGAGCAGTTTTTAAGTCTCAATTCCATACATTTACATTCTTCTTGGGGTTTTTCCACTTTCTTCTTTTTTCGTCTCCCGAGACCTCATTACTATTAAGAAAAAACCCAACACTTCTGAAGTCCCAATTTCCTCAAAATTTTTTTGGGTCTTCTTCAAGCAGTTCCCTCTCTACTTACCTTTCCAGAACTGCCCTGCCAACTTCAAGAACTTGCAGGAAACATAAAGTAAAGGTACAGCATAAGGCAAGGAACGTACTTGGGTAACGCTTTGTAAAGCACCTTCCTGCCCTGCTCTTGTGGCATCATCCTGCTTCGTGACTTTGTTTGTTCAAAACTGCAAGTTCTCCACACAGAAAAGTGCAACACTGCTGTAAAAGTTATTTTAGACTGTCATAGGCCAAGTGTTTACATTGCCAAAGTCTGGCTGAGAGCCCCAGCCCTATATCTAGAAAGGCAGCTATGTTAACCCTGCCTTTAATATCAGAAAACCTTTTAAAATTAGAAAAGCAATTAGAGCAAAGTAGCAGTTTTTGACTTCACCTTCCCTGGAGCTAGAGCAGGCAGCTTGGCAGAGTGCCTGGAAACCTCATTCCTGCCTCTTCCTCCACGTAAGTACGATGGAAGCATCTGGGTTTTGTTCAAGTGAGCTCTGTCGTGTTCAGTGAGAACAAAATGAGAAAACTCTTCCAAAGTCCTTTTACACACACACACATACACACACCCCCCTATATAGCCAAGAGCTTATCTGAAACGTGCAAGGAAGCCTGGCAATCTGACGATGCTGTTCAGGCACATGATGAGAACACAGATCTGTCAGGAGTACCAAGCAAGCTTCTGCAATCAGAAACACACCAAACAAATTTCAAAATACACTTGGCAGTGTATTCTGCAAGTGCTGTTAATGTGTCCAAATGTTCCAGTTGGTCAGGAGAAAGCAGCCCCAATCGATCTCTTAAAGCCATTCTTAATTAATCTTTTTGTACCGATACCTACTTTTTTGTTAGCTGGAAGCTGAAGTGGTAACTGAAACTTAATGTTTTAGGTTAACTAAAAACATACATGATTTTGATTACATAAAACATTCCACTTAACATAGGAAGTGTCGAGAAAAAGAACACATTGCTACTGTAAATAAGACAGACTGCTCAAATCTTTTAAGTATACGTATTTATTTGTAATTTTACAGTGGCTTTAGTACTGTTTTACGATAAGGTTTTTGGAGAAAAAAAACAAAACAAAACAAAACAAAACAAAAAGCTTCAGAACGAGGCTTTAACTAGCACTTCAGAACTAGTTACTGACAAGTTTTCCTCATGAAATTATAGTCTTCTTAAAGAAAGGCAGTCCAAAAAACCAAGGAAGCATGACTGCTGTCCATAAAAAACGCCAAAACAAACCCCAAATGTTTCTACTCATCCTGAAAACAAAGTCCAGCATCAGACAAAATAGCCACTGCATTGAAAGGAACATGTTCCTATTGCACAAGCATCAAGAATGAGATATGACAATCAAAGCCTAATTTCATAGGCAGAAGAGGCCACGTGTATCTGCATCATTTGACTGCAAAGTACATTGTCCTTCTGAAATTACACGCCATACCATAACTAATATTAAGGCCATAAAATCAGAACACCGTAAGAAGTGATAGGGCTTGATGCTACTTTTTGTGACATTTGGTAAACAGAAGATAGGAAGGATCCAAAACAAGATATATAATTAGTTTTGAAGGGAGTTAAAACTTGAAGGCAATTCAAAAGAAATTCTCACAGCGGTAATTTTTGGAGGGGGTTTATTGCGAGTCATTAAATAAAACTGGACTTCATAACAAATCACTCAACGAGCCTATGATACTCTTTAATAGCATGTGTTCTGGAGTATATTATAAAATATATTCTCTGGAATTAACATCTGAATTTGGACTAAAACAGTTATTTCTATTGGTTATTCCCTCTTTAAAATAGATGAAAATTTGTATAGTCTTTATAAATTATCTTAATGACCAGGTAAGGCTTCACTGTACTGAGTTAACTGCACGCAGGTATCTGTGATTTGCTTTTAATTAGGTCTCTGATTACACTAAACTGCTAAAACCACCTGGGGAACCCAACATGTCATGTAATTTAAAGAAAGGGACAGTTAGGTACTGCTATCTTTTCTAATTGTGTTCATTTTAATAGCGTAAAAAACATCTGGAAGCAATAGCTCCAAAGAAGCAGTAACTACCATGGAAGTTTAAACATTTTACTTTAGGAAAATCTGGGAATCCGGTGAAGCTGAAAATGCACATTAGTCATTTTATAAAGTTTGGCTTGCCACCATTTAAGAAAATATAGGTATCAAAAACAGACAAATACACTGCTAACCATCTGTTACATTTTCTTTTAAAAAATTAGCACCAATTTAAGCATCTGAATTCATAGAAAAGCTAGTGACACACTTGGTTTTTCAAAAAAGTTTTTCCCCATTAGAAGACAAGACAACAGCATACGCTCACGGGTGTTCAACTGGCCGTGCTATCGGTAACAAATGTGACTGCTGCTGTAGGTAGCGAACATACAGTGTTGTTCTCGCCCAATTACTCTCTCTGCTTTTGTTATCCTGAGAAGCTCCGGAGCCCTGAGCTGCAGACCCGGCCTGGGAAACTGAAACACCTGGGCCTCAGCGCACCCTGGGAAGTCCCAGGGTTTCAGTATTTTAGAGCAGGGACAGCGCCTTCCTGTGGTACCCTTGGAGCATCTCCTGCACTGGAGTCCCAACACGCAGATGCTCAGGCCTCACCACAGCATCCACAACTGCCTTGTGATGCACAGCCAAAAGTTGATAAAAAGACTTTTGTTTAAGCAAAGGAATCCTAGTGCTCACAGCTAGCTGACCTTGCTAGAGGAACAAACGTTGGTTTATCTTTGCTGTAATTTTATACAATAGATGGCTAGGTAGTCACATTGCTATGCAAGTCATCCTACAGGCATTTGAGTACAAGATGTTTCGCAGATGATCTCTTACAACGTGTTAAATCTCAGCCCATAAAAAAATTCTAATTTAAAATCTCTGAAAACAGATTTCTAGTCAAAGGAACATGCTGATCAAAATCTATCATAATAGTAAAGACTGCAACCAAAATTTAAACATTTTTAATGTAATTCTTTTTTACAACACATACTGGTTGTATTTAGAAGAATCCTAAAGTGCTTCAAAACAATAAAGTTGATCTCTTTTGTGCAAAACTGCAAGCACCTTTTCAAAAAATAAACAGCAGCATCAAGGAATAAAAACTTAAATGTATTTTCTCTATTTCGTTTGGAATTTTTTGACCAAAATAATTTGCCATATTTTCAGTAACAAATTGCAGAAGAGTGCATTTTATTCGTTCAATTTTATACTGGACTTGTTATACATGTACTGCTTGAAATAGCGGACCCAGGTGAATTTATATCCACAAAGCAACACTGTGGGATTGAAATCCAACAACTAAAATTTTAGCTACAAAAATAGTCATTTTATAGAACACAAACAGAAACGATGGTTCTCTCTCCACTTTCCTCCAACGTTAATATGATAAAAGATAGTTTACCTAAAACATTAGTTTAGCTCCAGACCCTTTTAGCATGCAGAGCGGGCAAAAACTAAAACTGATTTGGTAAGTTGTACAATAAGCTTTTAGAACATCACTATCACTCATTCAATAGACAATCTAAAGTATATGTAAAATAATGAGCCAGAATACATTTTTTTCTGTCAATATTTCAACATGTTTAAAAAAAATAATCATCAAAGACTCTGGAAAAGCAAAGAAGTTATAGATTCATCTCTAGGAACTCAAGTCCAAATTCTGCATCTGGGTGCAGGCATCCCTGGCTCAAAAGCAGTTTTGAGCAGGAATTACACAATACACATCCCAGGAAAGAATTTGGTTCCCAGTATCTGGTATCACGAAGTTTAGCATCAAGCCCTGATAGAATCCACATGACCGTGTAGAATATACAGACCAAGGCTGTCCAGCGTTTGCCCCCACCGCACTCCAACTGCTTCCACTGCAATGAACCCCTCCCCACCCACTGTATTGCTGCAAGACCGAACCCGTACGCCAAACCAGCGCTATTTTCAGTAAAGATTTGTCTGCACTTTAATATCCAAACTTCCAGCATGCACCAAACCAGAGGACCGCACTTCTGCCAATAGAAGGGGTCATCCACACAGCTTTTGGAGACTCAGTATGTCAGCTGTATTTTGAATGCCTGAATCCTATTTCATTCACAAAGTTACATTTTTAAGCCAAACACAATCAGATCTAAAAAGAAAATCAATTTGGCATTTAAGGTCCTTCCTTTAGGAAAGAAACAATTAAAAATAGGGAACAACTATTTTTTTTTTCTTAATTAATTTTGAATAAACACCTATGCTCTGTCAGGAGTCTAAAATGACCATGAAAACCTCATGAGCCCTCTGGTTCCTAACAGGTTTTGAAAGTTACCAACCAACTAGTTAAGTCCTAGTTAAGGTTGAGTTTTAATTTTCATTATTTTGACAAAGAAATGCAAAACCTTACCGGAAATGTTACAAACCTTCATAGGCTGTTTGCAAACTCAAGTTTCCTGTCATTACACTCATTTATTTTGTATGATCTGTGCAGACAAAGCCTTAATTTTGACATTCATGTCTCGTCTTTTTCAGTACAAAACTAGACTTGTCATATCACAGTATCTCCTCAAAGCACACTTACCGGCTGCTGAGCCAGATTTCAAAATGCCAAGCTTCTCTTTTTTTTTTTTTTTGAGGAGAAATGATATGAGCACAGATGAAATGAACTGTTTAAAACATACTCCATTTCTGCAATGCCATTCAGCTACTCAGTGTTCATACATTTAACATAATGGTTCTGGTAAATAATCTGATCAATAGCCATAGATCCCTCTTTTTCAGGTGAGCAGTTAAGATTACAGATTGCATCTATGCTGACCACTACTTATTTTGAGTCCTATTTCACAAATTGTTTATGTATACTGTAGTAGTGTTAACACTATACAAAGCCTTTCATAAAGAAAAAAGCAACATTCATGTTTACAAAACTGAGCACGTTTTTTTAATATATATGTATAAACACACTCACGTATTCTTAATCTTTAAATACATATAAATATTTATAAATGCCAAAGTGCAAAAAAATGGTCAATTGCAACACTTTACATACGTGATTTAGTATTAGGAATAAGTGATTATATTGCACACCAAACTCTCTAGACTTTTAACCCCCTGTCACGTTACATGTGCATTTTGTCTTCCATCAATGATGAGGCTCTCATGGCATTGACAACCATTTCACAAACGTGGCACTGAACTTAATCTGCAGTCAGGAATAAACTGTAGGTATATAATCTGCATGCAGTGCATTTATATTCTATATGTGCACACTGAAATAACATGGGAACTTGGCATGCATCTATTCTGCATGCGTTTCTCTGCATATGTGCCTTCTTGAGGTGGATGTTCATTCAGCTTACTAGCAATCTGGTTTTGAATTACACTGGAATCAAAATCTACAAAATTCACAGACACTTCATGCGTGCTCTGAAGGCAGCAACATTTCTGAAAAGTTCTGAAGCTTCAAATGTTTGCCACAACAAGACAACATTGAAAAAACAAGGTATGAGACAGCTTTTCCTACAAGATTTACAAATAAGCTCAGTTCATGTCAGGGTTGTTTTAGTTCCAAGAGTACATATTCAAGCTAACAGTACGTACTAGGAGAAGGTCAGATACCGGCTCAAACCATGGAGATAGGGCATTTGTGTTAAAAAACATTAAAAGTCAATTTGAGTCACAGAATAATTTAGGCTAGAGAAGACCTGGAGGTCATTTGGTCCAACTCTCCCTTGTCCTGAGCAGACCGAGTCCAAAAAACTCAACTCTGCGAATATCCAAAATGCATGAAAAAAACCCCACAAACCCTAAAGCAGGAACTGTTAAAGTGAATAAAACACAGTGCCATTTCAGTTGCAAGAGATATTTAAAATCTTGAATAATGAAATCCAGTAGATCACCTCCATAGTGAATGGCTAATTAAAAAAACCTATTCAAAATGAGCATAACTTTAACTTACACAAATAACAAGGATTAAAAAAATGCAAAAGAACAGCAACTGTTCTGTTCTGCTATATGGTAAGTAGGTGTTTTTAAATGTTTTTTCCAGTGACAAAAATGCACTAAAAATATTCCACATATAATGTCAGTATCCAAAGATAAACTAAGGTATCTGTCGGCTTAAAACCAAACCCAAGCCCCCAATATCCTGCAATCTAATTAAACAATTTTTAAAATCCAAGATTCTAGATGACAATTCTGAAATTAACATCATATTAAGTAGTTTCTTAATTATTTTTTAACCTTCTGGGCCAGTAAAACCTTAATCATTTTGCTACAGTAACCTAAGCTATTAAAATCGGTACAATTTTAACATAAAAGCAATGTTTGCATAAAGAGAAGTTGCTACTTTTCAAATGGTAAGGCCAGAAACAATGGACAATCTTCTTTTACAAGAGAAATATGTCAGTAATGCAGTGGCTGGCTGGGCCAGTATATTTTATAAGTTCTATTTATATATTCAAGTCAAGAGTATCTGGATCCACAGCTAAATATAGTGCCTTTAAGAAAGTGGTGTTTTACCTCACCTTGTACATCTCTATTACTCTTATAGTTGTAGTTTAATCTCACACACATGCACACACACAGGATCCTTAAGCAAGATTTCACACCTGTGCACTCCTAGTGAACATGCACTAAATTCACAAGTGTGCAGTATAAAGCAATTTCAGCCCTACTCTACTGCAAATGCATTTTCTAACACATTGCGCAATATAACAGGCAACACTTGTCTAATCTGATTCTGAAAACTGTACTCATAGGCCTGTATTGGAACAGCAAATAATCTCCTCTTCTCTGCCACTGTATTTAGAAAATATGTATAAGTACATCTTATCTCCTCCAGTACAATTGGAGAGGTTTTCCTACTGTGGGAATAGAGCAATGCTCTGTTAACTAAATACTTAATTTACAATTGACTCAAAACTACTGTGTTTTTATTTCTTTAATTACAGAATGGACCCATTAAAAAATGGAACACATTTATGCAGCTCTTCTTGAGGCTGCAAGTCTCTCCAATTCATCTGTCCTTTTATCAGAGTTTGCAGTGAATGAAGAGCATCACAGATATAATTTCCTTCTCTGCTTGTTTTCATTAAAGGACCAGTATCACAAGCTAGAAAACACAGAACATTTTAGCACTCTCTCCTCTTCTACCCAGGCACTGCTTCACAGATAAGTCACTCATCCTTCCTTAAGATTTAATTAGGCCACTGTCTCTTCCATCCACATTTTTAAAAAAATGAAAAAATTAGAGAGACATAGGTGAAATACAAAGTAATGGCTACATTCTTTAAACCACACGTTTATCTCTTCTACAAGAAGAGATAACTGCTGGAAAGTGAAGATAGAAAGGGCTCAATAAAGAAAAAAAAAGTGCTATGTGGAAGAATACCTGCCCTTTAAACATAGTATTGAGGGCGTTCAACATGTGAGTTCAACCTACACACAACACTCCAGCCATTAAATAAACTGCCACAGTCACACGTTAAAACAAACTTCATAGAGACTGTACATTCAAAAACCCTACTAATGAGCAATACTGTACTAAAATGTAAACAACCATTGTGTCACAAAAGCCTGCCAGTTGGGACTGAAGATTCATGAACCCACTTAAGAGGGGTTGTTGGCTAAAAGTCTATTATAACTGCTCACCTGAAATAGGCTGAAACAAAGAAGTCTATAATAGTGTCTAAATTTAAATTTTTTCGTTCTTTAGACATGGATTTGCTTTCATTCTACAACATTGAGCAGGCAATTTCATAACAACTGAGTAAAAAATACAGGCATTACTTTAGCAGAACATGCAGAACATGGAGTTTTTCTACTTGGTTCCATTAACTTACAAGCAATTCAGGCCCAATGGAAGCAAGAGTTCTTTTCCAAAGTCATCTGCAATCCTGGCTGATCATCGACATCCTTCAAGGGGTCCTGTCAAGGCATCGAGGCTGCTGTCTGTATCTGAGGCCAATGTTTGCTCTGTTGACATGGATGAAATGTCATTGATAGATGATGACTGGGAAGGACTGGTGTTGCTATTCACTGCTGCATCTGTGCTAAGTAAACCAAACATAATAAAATCTGAGGCAAGACAATATTACAGGTACAAATAACCACCATTTTAGACTCTCAGCATCACCTTCCCCACAGAAATCCTTAGAAAATAAAGAAACTAATAAACAGTAGAAAAGCAAGCGCTAAGTTCCCTAGCACTGAAAACCCAAGATGAACATTAAGATAAGATATTTTCATTTTTCTCCCTCTCTGGGCAGGAAGGAAAGAAGAAGGGAAAAAAAGAGCTAATATATAATGTGAACAGCAACCCGAGTATCGAGAAATTGAATAGATACAGTTAGTAAAAGACAGTACAATATTACATACAAGAGAACAGCAGCAAGCCTTATGGAATCAATCGTGGGCATAAATACTTAGCACTATTAACTATTTTAAACGAGCCCTAAAGATGTTTAACCCTGCATGAAAGGGACTCATTCATGCAGTGCCCCAGACTAAGCACTCAGCAAAAGGTATCTATGCAACAGGTGATGTAACGTGGTATCGATTTCTTCATTTGATGACTGAACCCTATAGGGAGAAGGCAGCTCAGGGTATTGGACACAAAACTCCAGAAGTTTTCCTACAATGTACTTCATAACGAAAAACTACTGCACATGGACCTCCAAAGGCAGATCAGGATCAAGAGTCCTGGACAACAAAACCTTTGCCTACCTGGGTTATTAAGCAGGATTTCTCCATTCACCAGTGCAACAGATCAGCACTGTGTGCCACGCTAACAGGAGAACTACTGAAACAATGACTAACCTGAGGGCTGATCTTTTACCACACCGTTCTTGCTCCGTTCTTCCCAATCCATTACTTCTTTGTATATTAATTCTTGCAAGAGAAGGGCGGGAACAATGAGAAGAGACAGAAAAAGCATTGCAAGATCACAGAGGATTCATATAGACTTTACATATGTGTAAAGCTACAATGAAACAATTACAAGTCAGACTGGAAGTACAACTGCATAGAGATTTATTTCATTTTTTTATATTGTCTATGGCAGCGACTAGAGAATTGTACGCATTTTCATTAAGCATCACAGAAAGACACCAAGAATGTACCCAAATCACCATATTTTATAAACAGAATAGCTGTCCATTTGAAAGTAACAACCAGCCCAACCCAAAACATTATATATACAGCTACAATGCACTAAGATCAACTGATTAACTGCAAAAAACCTAAAAAATCTGATTTGGATTTAGAAAAACCACATGAATAACCATGGAAATTGTAGTCTGATAACAAACCCATACACAAGTATCTTTGTTCTTAAAGAACAATCTCCATGGATACATTGAGGAAAGTCTGGAAATTCTGAAGTGGGTTAAACAAATAATTAAAATATCACCTGAAAGCCCTCATTTACTGTCAAGGACTATTTAGGATACAGGCAACTGAACAACAATAAAAATATCAGAGCTGTAACTTTAAAGGAGCATCCATTATTCTGTCTGATATGTCTGTAGTATGGTTCACGTAAAACAGATTAGATTACCTCAGCCTAGAGCAAAAGGATTATTACTGCTGCAGAGAATCAGGTACACTTGAAGTGATACTTCCAGTTAACCCACAGTAGTTTGCGTACGTACCTATAGTCTTAATGTAATTAACAATATTTAAATAGATTAAGACCTCTTCAATTCTGAGTAACAACATTTACAAACGGATTAAACTAGATTTAACTGAGCCATTTTAATTTTCCATTAATCCATAGCAATTTTAAGTGTACCTGTGCAGACATATGCTAAAAACAATTTTTTTATACTTAAATATATATACGTGTGCGTGCGTATAAAAACCAGAATCAATATCTGAAATTTAGAGAGCTATTTTACAAAAACAAGCACCTGCCAAAGTATTAAGCAAAAATGTCCATCACCCTTGGTCCTCTGATGGTCGATGTGTAAAATCTGAACTGCCTCACCACTTAATGATAAGGTGTAATTGATTTCAATACCACAACGCTGTTTATTCTTTTGTTTAAGCCAACAGTTTAACCCTTTTGGTCAGTAAATTAGCAACGATGAGAGAAAAAAACCTCTTCCTCTTCTGCTATTTAATATGTCTGGAACAAATGCAGTAGTAAATCCTATCAGGAGATATGGCTTAAATAACGCACACTGAGAAGAGGCACACGTTTCTCTTTTGGAGAATTTTCTATCAAGGAAAAACCTATTGAGATTACAAACACTTCAAACAACAGAGTACTGAAGAGGAATGGAAGGAAAAAACCAAAAAACTGAGTCATTTTGTTGAGCAGACTTCAGAATGTCATATATGTACTTATATATGCGTGTGTGTGTGTGTGTGCGTGTATGTATATATATTTAGGGTTTTTTTCACTCCAAAGAGAACATTTTTTGATTATGGACTGGCTTTTTTACATTGCGACAAGGACTACTGCATAATTGGAACAGTGGGTTCCAGTTAGTTACACAATCCAGCACACACGTACTGAGACATGCATTAATAATACAAGTTATTACAATAAATGTCATTTGTCATGCTCACTTCCTACCTTTCCATTCTTCAATTGCATGTTCTCTTTCTTCCAATTGTGCATCATAAATCTGAGGTGGAGGCTACAAAGAAAAGAAAGTCTGTAAGTGCATCTACTACATCAGGTGAAGGCAACCAATCATAACTGAGAAACCTAAAAAAGAATGTTTTTAGCATTTTGATACCTCCATCTTTGGCAGTCTATTCCCTGTATCTTGGTCACATTCATTTTTCAACTCCAGAATTTGCTTTTAAGTCCTACGTCCCACCAAAAGGCTGTGGGAAGGCTCAAGAAAAATTAAATTAAATTCATTGTAAGGCTTTATGGGGCCTTAGAGAAAGTCCCCTTCTAAACAAGGCCCAGGTTTACCACCACATAGGCAGCTCTTTCTGTAAAGTGAAGGGAACTACCAAGAATCAATCACTTTCAAAGTTACATCAACTCCACTCTAGCAGCTGTGCTTCAGGTGATCTGAAGGCTCTCTCTGTGACTTCTGCTAGCCAAAGAATGATTGAAAGCATGCTCTTGACTAAAACTAAAGGTATTCTTTTAAGTTATTAAACTGATAGATTAAAATCTATTTTAAATGCACACTTACAGCTTCTGCTTCAGCTGGATCATACCAGACAGTAATATAAGGATGACGTAAGGCTTCATCTACAGAAATTCTCTTGTCTGGATCTACTACAAGCATTTTTGATAGTAAATCTCTAGCTTGGCTGGCTGAAAAGTAAAAATGAAAAGAACACGTAAGAGAGCTGCAGAGCTTAACATCTGATGCAGAAAATGAATACTGGGATCACAAGGTAGCAGATTTCACTGTGGAAACAGGCCTGCAAATCCAAGCTTTCCTATACAGCTACTTTTTTTTTTTTAAATGAGGTCACACCCCTTTAGCGTAAATGTGATTTTGCTATTAACCAAAATAAACCCTGCAGCTGACACCAACCAACTTCAGTTTTGAACAGTTCTGCTGTTACACGAGTCACAGTTTATTTGACAATAACTACATAAAATACACTAAACATTTTTAATAAGCTTTTAAAAATACATCTCGGTAGAGTGATGATCTAATTTCTGTAATATCACATTTTATTTTCTTTTAAAGGTGTTACTAGTGTAACAGCCTACCCATTGTTGCAGTGGCACTTCATTGACATCCCTTTTTTGCCTGAACGATCATTGTAATGATACAATAGGCTACAACAAGTTAGTTAATGTAAAAATAATTATTTGACCATCTAGAGAATATAACAAAGTAGGTTGTTTCTTCATTTGATCAGTAATTATTTAAAGCCAAGTATAACCAAAATGAATTATATGCACACATCAACTAGAAAAAGATACTTACAAATAACCTTCATAAACCTTATTACTTTCAGAGAACATTTAAGTGACAGACATTATTCAAGAGATTAGAATTCAGAGAATTAAACAGAGTACTGGGAACAGGGAAATAGCTCTGTATGTAATGACCACTACCAAAATTACAGGACACGGCATAAATGAAAGTAACAGAAGGTATGCAGCTTCTAATGTCAACACCTATGGCAATAAACATTTTACACTAGGTAGTTGTTTTGGTGTTTTTTTAATTTCATTTTAAAACAACACTTTAAAAAAAATAAAAACACCACAACAAAAAAACCCACAGAAACAAAACCAAACCCGCCTTACTTTTCAACTTGTCACGATCAGATTCTGATGGAAATATCCAGTCTGGGAAGAGCTCTTCAAATTTAATACCAGGGTATTTGGGCCTGTTTTCTACATAATTCCTCACTGTAGGCTGTAGTTTCTTCATGAAGTCTGCTGATGGTGTTCCTAATTGTTCTATAACTTTATTCCATTGATCAATATCTGCACCGTATCTTTAGGAAAATCAGCTGAAGAATTTGAAATCTGCACTATTCAAAAATATCACTTACAGAAATCTGAAAAGTTAATGAAAACTTGAACAAAGGACACAAATATGAACTTCATCCTAGCATCAACGGTATCCTGAGCTGTCACACAAAAAGCTAGACCGACATAAAAATAAGATTCAGATTCTGTAATCTTAAGGACAGGCTAGAAGTGCTGCACAATGCATTATGCTTTACTATATCTTGCAATACTTTTTTGGAGTGCAAAAGAAGCTTTATTTGGCAATTGTATTCACAGCAAAACATGAGGGTATATAAGACCAGAAAAGAAAGGCTGCTGCCGAATCTTCTGAAGTGTAACATGATGCCATCAACACCGAAGATTCTTGAAGGCAGAGAAAAATACATTTAAAAAAACACTTAAAAGCACAAACGCATCCCATTCGAAGCAAGGAATTTTGTGCCTGTCTCCTAAGGAAAGCTTTGGGTTGTAGCACTGGCAACTGTTTCTTCTGGACGATCCTTTCAAGTGAAGGCATTTCCCCTACACATGGTGACACTTGGTATAGAGACAAGAGTCCGCTCTGAACGGGCTCAGTCAGATAACAGAGCTCATTTATCACACTGAGAAGACACTGCATGAGTATCCCTGAGATTTAAATTTACTCAGATTTGCACTTTACAGTTTCTCCCTGATAAAGAGAATGTGCCATTCTAGCAGAGTCTAACCATCACCCTTGCAAACATTCACTGCTAAATAAATGATCTAGCACTTCAACCTATCTATTCTCATATAGATTTTACTAGAAAACAACAAATTTGCTGCACTTTGAATTAAGATGTATTTATAAAACACTGAGGAGCTTTTATTTCAGTTAGTGTGCCAAGAATACTACTAGAAATACCTGTGTAGTCATTGTGTCATGCTAAGACTTTAGACTTCTGATACAAAGATTGAAAATTATATTTGCTTATTGAATACATTCCAATGCAAAAAATTGTATTCAAATAAAAATTAACAAGCCAATATTGTTAACACTCATGCTGAAACAAAGCACATACAAAGAAAATTAACGTACATCAGGAAGTTTTGTCCCTAGCCAGAGCACTGATTTCTGTGAGAGCTCCACCAATCTGGATTCAGGAAGATGCTTTTTCTTTGCCTAACAGCAGCCTGGTTAATCAGCTAAACCAAATCAGAGTCTGGTCTATCTCAGAGCACTGGGGGGAGGGCAGGAAAACTTAATGACCTACCCCACGTTGAGTACTAAGAACTGGAAAACAGTATTTCATTTGGATTGCTACAAGGTACTTTACAGCTACTGAAAATACTTTTTTTTAAAAAATCCCCAGTATAGGGTTGGGCTTGAAATAAGATAAGCCTCTTATCAGAAACCAAACTGGGAAAAAACCTTAATTTCAATGTAAAGCGTGCAGAACGTGCAACGTGAGCAACTTTGCAACCCGCGGACAAAGCTACCCTTCCTGTTCCAGTGACCCCAGGGCCAAAAGTAACCAGAAAGTCAGCCCGGGACAAGTATATGTGCCTACTTTTTGGGATTCTGGAGGAAGAGAGTTGAAAACAGAGTCCTTGCTACAATCATTATAAAGCATGTTTTTTCCCAAGAAAGCATGAATGTACCCTCATACTTTCTGCATCAGCCAGGCAATTTGTTTCCTTAAGGGCATTAAAACCAATGGTGCTGCAAGGCTTTCCATTACATCGCCTCAGGTATCTACGTTGCCTGGTTTTCTACATTTCTCATTTCCAGTGCAACAGCAACTGTCAGTAATTCAGACCAGTGACTGTAATGGCCCTGCTCATTCCCCATTGCACCACGCAGGGGCAGGCTCGGTGCGTCCATCACCTCAGCAACACAGAGCATCTCACTCCACCCAGAGCACTGCTGCAATTATCTTGGCAATCCCTGTTGGTCATACAGGAAAATACAAACTATTGAGTCTAAAAGTAGGCTTTCCTGAAGATAGTCAAGGGCACATCATTAGGCAACGTGCTGAACTTGGTTCCCTGCTCTAAATCCCCAAATAATAAGGTATTTTAATGTTTAAGTTAATGAAAAAAATCCAACAAAAATATTTGAAAGCTTTATGACGATGCACACCAGTGCTCCCACTAAACCAAACCGTCAAAACAATCCTGCAGCTGAAGGTAAAAGAAAACAACAATCTGACTGAAGCAGTTATCACTTGGGAAAAGTTGCAACAACACAAACAGTTTTCAGTATTTCACTTTAAAGAGAACTGAAAGTCTTAAGAGAGGAAAAACACACCCTCTGTAAGCAAAGCTGTGCACTTCGATAAGATGCCAGGGGAGGAGACTCCTTGAAACACAGATTGGTGGAGCTTCAGTGACCTCCAGAGAACCTCGAATAATAACTTGGGTATTCAACAAGTATGGACAAAATTTCCTTTGTTTATTCATGAATAAATCAAAACAGCCCATGCTGACATGCAGGTGAGAGACATAACACACATGAAGAATTGTGTTAGGTTGGTCTGAAGGCTTCAAAAGGTAAAATAATAAGTATAGAAAGGAAGAAAGGTGGAAAACAAAGAGACTTCTTTAACAATTAATCATTTATACTACTAAATTAACGCATGATCAACTGCTGAAGATTAGTGTCACGAAATTTAGCACAAAATTTAAAGTTCTCCTCTAGAAGGTACATAGGTTTAAATGAAAAGATTCTGTGAACATATTCTTGGTATTTTTAGTGGTGGACTCAACTTCCACTTGCTGACGAGCAAAAATATTACCCTTTCTTCAAAACCTTGGACAAGCAGCTATGGCTTCTTATGACCCATAGCCGTAACTGGAAATTGTCCTTTCATTACAGCATCTGGGTCCTATTTATTGACTGATCAATTTTGAATGTTTAGTCCTACAACACTTACTTACAAAGGACAAAACTGGTTTTGCTCCAGTTTTTATAACTGGAACTTGATGATGAGTCAAATGTTTTAAATTTTGTTTCTAGGGCAATATTTGGAGATATATCCAAATCTTCAAAGAACGTTTACTTTATTAAACAATCACTTCTGTTCACTTTATTAAGTGTAAAGACTTCTTTGTGATCCAGTGATGCATTACTGAGATTTCCAATCTCTGAGGCATGAAAACATATATATGAGGGTTTGGTTTGTTTTCAGTACACTAAAATGTCTTACAATTACTATCATAAGAGAAAGCAGAATGTTATGAAGCTAAATCTCAGTCGAAAATATTGGAGGGAGGAATGGAGGAATACCAATCTTACAGAAAAAGTAAGTCCAAAATAAAATCTTCATAGAATGGAAAAAACTCCAAAAAGTAAAAAGTTCTTTTCATAATAAATAATAGCAATGAAGAAAAAACATTTCTCATGCACTGTGCTTGCAATTAGGACACTGCTGTCCAGCAAGTGCTAATAAGCAAGAAAAAAAATCTGTCTGAAACTCAAAAAATTGTACAAGAATGAGTCTGCTGTTCAAATAGTAAGCAAAATCCATGCATAGTAAAAAAAGTAACTTTGTAGGCTTTTGCTTGTAACACGTATCTACAAAGAACAAGAGTCAGAAAATATACTTACTGCTATTTTTTTAAACCTAACGGTATCCTTTCTTAAGCCACAAAAGTTGAAGCTCTGAATATAAATTCTATGTATTCAACCCGCACAATTAAATATAGACTAAGAAAATAAAATGAAAAGCTCAACAGTTTGATTAATGACACTAATTTCAAGAAGTACAGTAGATCTATTAAAATATATTATCAAAATTATTGCTTATGCTTTTATACTTATACAGATCAAAGTAATTGTGTTTCTGTTGGAAGTGGGCTGGGATTCAAGGATGACTAGGGAAGGATACGATCAGTGCCTTGGAATATCACACAACCTTTCACCAATTCTCCCATGATGCACCCAACTGACCAGATATCAACTGAAAGTAAAAATGAAATGATCAAATTATGAAGTATCATGAACAAAAGTGAGGAAAACAAACAAAAACATCTAGCATCTACAATAAAACACAACAATGTGGAAAACCAAACTGCTAACATTAATTTTCAATCATATCAACACCAACCGACTGTTACTAGCATCTTGTAAAATATAAGCAGTGTTTACATTTCTGAAACGACCGTGAAGAAGGATACAATCTCTTCCCGGGAACAGGACTTTATGGAGGACCATTTCTGCCATAATGCACCCAACAGACCAGATATCCACTATCACACGTTAGGTGCAACAAGGACAAAAGATTAGAGGGTTTTTTTAAATACCACAATTATTTATTTGTAAGCTCACACTGCATGCCTACAGTCCTGCAGATCATTTATTTTTTGTCACATCCAGAACAGTCTCTACTAAAGCTGTGATTCACATCAGTGCTTGCTCTATAACAAGCTGCCTTGTGCATTAGACTTTTTTTTTTTACATAATCAGAGGCCCAGCAAGGTCCTGCACCTCCCTTGTTTTGCAGAGCCAAAGTTACACGTCTACAAAAAGCATGGTACCCCAAGCCCCTGTGATAAAACAAAAACATATACTAGCATAGAAGTCCAGAGAAGGCAACATATTATTCCAAGCTAGTAAAAATCAGCAGGTAAAACTCCAATAATGCAAGTCAAGGACAATTCCCTGGCCAGCAATTTTGTTGGCTGAATGTCCAATATAATACAGCTGTGTTGCTTTTAATAAAATAATACCCCAACATCTTTAACTGCTATGTAGATTTAAGAGAGTATAAGACACAGTTTATCATAGGGCTCTGAAACAGATCTTAATCATCAGACATGCAATGGGGGACAGACTATTGAAAGAAGATGCTTCAGAATAAAAATCACATTGATAAAGGGTTTATTATTTATATATTTATGCCTGTTATTTTTTACTATCATCTTGAATAAATGTCTCAACAGTTTTTTGTATAATAAAAAAAGAAGGCAACAAGACAACAGGACAACACATGAAAAGACATGACAAAGGTAGGGGACAGTGAGCAGTATACATTAAATGGAGATAGGCACACAAATCAGAAAATTATTATCATCTCCAAAATTATTACAGTGTAATTTCTGTTACTTCTAATATAACAATTAACATTCTTTAACAACAGACATGGCAGGGGGAAACCAGCCTTCCTCTCTCCTTTTTTATGATCTCAGACATATGGTTTACACAAAAGATTTAAAGTGCTACTCCAGCAACTTACCATTCTCCTTATATCCCATTCCAAGGATAACCTCTGGTGCTCTGTAGTACCGTGTTACTACATATGGAGTCATCATAAAGTTAGTACACGCTGTTCTTGCCAGTCCAAAATCGAGGATTTTGAGTGTACAATCTGATTTTACTACAATGTTGCTGGGTTTCAAATCCTAACAAGAAATTACTTCAGTTAAGGAAGAATCAACATAGTGAATAATACATTTCCTCCCTCCAACTCAATATATCCCACCAGTTCACTTCACATTAACAACTACATACTCATGCTCTGATCCATCTGTTTATCTATACACAGATTTGAGACAGGTTAAATGCTGCACACCCAAATAGTCAAAAATTTAGGGATAACCAGAATCAAAGTTGTCTGCATTCTTAATTTACCTTGTTGTGCACTAACAGCACAGTCAGTTACATAGCTGTGGGCATATGCACAATGCACACATATATATCTACTTCCTTTTACACATTAAATGGACATGTTTTGGATATGAATAGTTGCACAGAAAATGAGACTGCTTCAAGTGCTGTCATTATTAGGACACAGATCCTAAAGACAACATTGTGAATTAGCCAGGTATCTGTAGGAAAAGGAGTGTCCCAACACAAAAAGCATTAACAAGTGTATTTGTTAATCATGGATAAGCCACTTGTGCTCTAGTGATTGGCAGGTTTCAGAGTCAGAATTAGGATGTAGTGAAAACACAAAGTTACCTGGTGCACGAGGAGAAAAATACAATACTTTAGGAGGTATGACTCATGATTGCACCCAAAAGAATAGAGTTAGGAAAACTAGAATAATTGGGGTTTATTCACAAAATATCAGCAGTAGCCGAATCACAGATGCACCAGTACATTTAATTCTGCTCAAGCATTTAACTTAGTTTCAACTACACAAACCATGTTCTCAGGTACAGAACTTCCTTTTCTTAAAGGAGATGAGGACATACAAATAGTTCATGTGGGTTTGCACATTTTAGGAAGGCAACAAACCTTCTGCAGAATGCTACTGAATTTACTATCAGCTGGGTTGGAGTCTGCACAGGACTTTCAAATTCTGATCATTTACAAACTTTACTTTTCAGAACCACAGAATAGTTGAGGTTGGAATGGATCTCTAGAGGTCACCTGGTCCAACCCCCCTGGTCAAGCAGGGCCACCTACAGTCAGTTGCCCAGGACCATGTCCAGGCAGCCTTTGAATATCTCCAAGGATAGAGATATTTAAGAGGTAAATGTTACATTTTCAAGGCTCATTCTTTAGTAATTTGAAAGGTTCACAGATACTCACATTTTAATCAGTTCAGCATTAGTTAAATCCACAGAGCTAACCTAATTTACAATACAGACTTTCTCTTTGAACTAGAAAGAATTTTCAGGTTTAATATTAAACTCATGAATGAAAGGAATATAAACTTACAAAGAAACAACCCCTTGCCTTCCCCCATGTTTCATACAGACATCTGTGTTCATAAAGAGTATTGCTAATGATCTAATACTACCTACTCTGTGGATGATACCAGCTGAGTGGAGATGTTTGATACCACATAGCATTTGGTAAAGAAGGTAAGACATTCTTTCGTGATCCAACTCCATGTGAATAACCTGGCACAAATTTGCATCCATCAGCTCCATAACCAAATATCTAAAGCACAAGAAAGAAAGCATTCAGAAAACTCAAGTCTTGCTTTTAATTTCAAGTTTAAGCTTAGCATGAGAGATGTTTAATAAAAGTCAACTACTTTGCCAGTGTTAAGTGTCAAAAAGCTTACGATTAAAAATAATCATCCATGACCACAGTTTCAAAATTATCTATTCAAATAGTCTATTAAAATTAAGTGTTCAATCAGAAGAGATTATAGTTTCACTAGTTTTATAAACAGTAATACAGAAGAACAAACCTGATTTTATGAAGCATGAAAAACTAAGACAGAAGTTGATGCAGAAACTGCAGATACTGCAATGTATCAAAAATGATGCTTCCTTTCACTATATTTTAATTTAAGAACTTAAGAAAATAAAGAAAAGAACAGGAATACCCAAGAAGAAATGATTCATTTTCAAGTGAAAATACCTGCTTACCCTCTCTTCAGACACACACACTCCCCTATTTACCCAAGAAGCCCATTCACAAACCACAACAGTTTATTCACTGGAACCCATGAACACTCCAACAATTAAATCACTGCGAATCCCTTCAAGACCAACTGACACAGCTGGCACAAAATAGAAATATACTCAGCTCTTAATTGAGGCAAAAAAATGCTGTTATGCTGATGTGACTGGTGTGGCCAAAAAATGGTACCAGATTACCCAGACCAAGTTATTATCCTGAGGTACCCCTTTAGCTAAAGGACAACGCACACAAACCAGACACACATGCAACAGCAAAGTATGGCAGAAAGATGAATAAAAGGTAAATAACCTTTTTTTTTTAATTTCCACTTCCAACTTATTCATGTTGTGAAACACCTTTCTTAATCTTTCTTGAAGAAATCTAGAAATAAAGACTAATCAAAGGCTAACTCAGCTTTTAGCTACCCTCTGTTTTCCAAGTGTGAAGTCTGTAGGATAATGGAAATACAACTCCAAGGCTTAGGCTAGTATTTGTCAGGAGAATGAAAATAAAAGTAATACTTACACATCCTGAAATTCTTCTAGTGACTTCTGTGGTGTAAATACATTTAATAAACTAATTATCTATAAAATAAAAAAAATAAACATTAGAAGAAACTTTGGCTTTAATTCACACAAAAATCCACAATTGCAGAAGTTACTATTCAGAATCAAATGCACACTGTTATCATACACAATTTGAATGTTACTTGTCTGCACTTCATTCACACGTGCTGAAAAAGTGCTGATTCAGAAATAGTTCAAAACTGCAGCGTGTATGCCAAAGGAACTAAGATAGGACAAAGCCACTTTTTTCTTTTTAAATTTATACACCACCTTCTATCTTCCTCTCTGGTGCCTGAAATATAGCCCGTATTTTCCCCATAAATAGTAATCTCTTATTTTAAATCACATTGTGCAGGGAATTTTAACCAAGGCTGTCCAACAACACATACACAGAGGTGCCCCATGCCATCGCATTGCACTTTGACTATGATGCACTATTTCTAGAACTGCTAAAACTACTGTACTGCCATCCTTAATAACCACCTCGCTTTTATTCTGCTATTTCTGGACTTCACCAGAAGCTTACTCAAAAGTCAATCCTAAAAGATTAAGTGACTCCAGGAAGTTTGGGACCTGAGCGCACAACTTCAATGATCAGCAATGATTCTAATTCATGTCGGTATCAGAAGGTAAAAGTCACATAAACGTTATATTCTTGAACTTGAACACTGAAGTATTGACATTAAGGCATGATATTTTAAAGGGTTCAAAGATTTAAAAATACATATGTATTGTCCATAGAATTTCACTTCTGTCTACCAGTAAATTGTTAAGATAGTGCTGCAGCCCCGCAAACCCCACCAATTAAACACTCTATTTAATAAAAATCTTGCCAAATATCAGAAAACTTAGCTACAAGAGCCAAACCCACAAAAAATCCCACTGCCAAACAGGCTTTGCTGCAGTACAACTTCAAAGGGCAAATGTAATACAGCAAGGCCAGCTCTATAAAGCTGACACTGATGGTAAACCTATACCAACAGCGCAGCAAAAGCCTCCTCCTCTTGGTACTGCATACTCCAAACAGCTCACCCAAGAATTGAACCATACATTGTGGAGAACATTACCCACAGCAAATCTTTCCAGTCTTTCTCTCACTATTCTTCCTTTACTTTGGTTACTAACAGCAAGTCAGAGCACAAATCTTGAGCTTTTAGACAACTTACAGTGATGAGGGAGAGAAATATAAAGCCAAACTTACATTTTTGTGATTGACACATTTTAAAAGAACAAGCTCTCTGTAAGCTCTTTTTGCGTGGGTTTGATTCTGAAAAGGACGACTCAGCTTCTTTACAGCAACATTTATTCCAAGGACTGTGTCAAACGCAGCACTACAAGTTTGCAAAGACAAACAACTTAAGTTGAGGTCTGTTTGCGGGAAAGGAGGGGGCAAAAGGGAGACGGGAGTGAGGAAAGAGGTCAAGATTTGAGACAGAGCATATCCACTAAGCTGTTTATACTAACTTCAACTGATTTTCATTTAGAAAACAAATGTCATTTAAAATCAGCACATCCTTTAATAAATACAAATAGGTTCAACAGAAGGCACTGACACTCATGAGAACACTTCCTGCCCTCCTTTCTGTTTTAAGGCCAAATCTGCTGACTCAAGACTGACATTCATAATTGCAAGATCTAAAAATATTTTAAGGTTATTTGAAATCAAGAGACATTTCAGTTGCCTAATCTGTATACTTGCAGTATTTCTGAAGACTGTTGCTGACTGACAATCATTCAGTATTTGCAACAGAAATATCTTTTTGCTGAAGGAGAATCACAACCACGTCTTTGTGATCCATTCTGCAGGTATCAATACTCTCTATGTAGATAGCTTACAATTATCAACAACTGTAGTGCCTAGTAGAAAATTACATTCATCATCTGGTTTAAAAAAAAAAAAGGAAAACTCAGATTGCAGGGAGCAACATAAGTTTAAAAGCGAACATGACCATTAATTTTATCTTGGTTTTCAGTTGTGTTTGTTTCTTCCCTCTGCAGTTTGAGGTACAGATGGAAACTTGCTTTAACAGCTGTAATAATCTAAAGCTAAATTATCTGTATATCCAGAACAAGACTAAAGTGGGGATATTCTTCATTATTAGCACAAGAACTATTCACCTAAATATATGTGAATTCATACCACAGACTACCCAAGAGTTCCAATCTTTAAACAGTTCCAGTATTAAATAAGGATTCCTACATTACTCTATTTCCATTTAACACTACTTTCATAACCTTCATTCACATAGATTTTCCAAGCACATTTAAGGTCTTTGTGAGCTCCTTTGCTATCTCATCAAGGTATGTACAGTACCTGACTTCAAAGGACCATCACACTATAGTACTCTTTCAAAATGTACAGCTCCTCCACAATAACAACAATATTTAAAGTATGTGAAGTTTACCAACACGAGTCACTGCTTTCCCTGCTGGAAAAAGCAACACCACCACAGAGCAGGTCTCACCCATGAGATGCTGCATTTCCTTGGAGGCACATCCCAACTTCGAGTCAATGTGCCATTTACTCTAAAAGCTTGCTAACAATTATTTCAGTGTAGTTCTGTGAAATATGCAAGTCATTACTCAACGATGGAATCACTTTCAGATTGAAAGCTTTTATGTCTGTGCAAAGCAAAAGACAAATTGGGAGGAAGGCAACTGGTCAGGCAACTGGAGAAATTATTTTCCTCTCAAATAGGGAAGAACTGATATTTCAGTATTCACTTTACCTAGAAGATATTACATGCAAATTTAAGTTTTGCATATGTTAATGACTTTGCACTTGGGAATTAATATAAAATCAATAATCAACACAGTCCACATGAATTAGCTGTTCAAGTCAACCACAGGTCAGCAGTGGTCAAAGGAGCAATTTTAGGGAAGTGCCCCTTTGTGATCTGACAAGTCAGGTTATGTCAAAGCTCAGTCTGAGCACATATGAAGAACTCCACCTGAACCCCATATTTTGCTCTTCTACGTGGGAGTAACTGACAATCCACCTCAGACAAACCAACCACAATCCAATGAGAATTAAAACCAACAGACTGGCAGAAGGAAGAAAAAAAAAAAAAAGGGTAAACATTTGTGTGAGCATGCATTTACTTAATTTACCAAGGAAAACCAAAAGGCAGAATATAACCTCTATTACCACTAAGACCATACATCTAAAAATCACAATTTTAGATAAATGAAGAAAAAAAATTTGGTGTAATTGGTGTTAAATTTTTCCTCAACCCTGCTCATTTGAATTCAAAAGATATTTTTCATCATGACAACTGCTTCTGATTTTAAAAAGCAGATTTGCCAGAGTCTCCCCAGTTATCACCTTTGCTACTAACAGAACATCTATAAATTATTTCAGCATTTGATATCACAGAAGAATCTCAATGTCTATCCCTTCATGTAACAGCAATTTTAAGTTGATCATAGTGAACTGTAGTAGCGTCTTTACTCCACTTGTGATAATATTGAGTGCTTGCTCAAGATGCAATACTTAGTGATGCCACAAACACAATGAAACTATTAACAAAACATTCCAACCTAAATTATAGTAGGAATTTGAACTACTGTCTACTACTACTGCAGACTGCTCTGCCAGTTTCACTTCAACACTTTCAGTATTGTCTAAACAGGAGTTTGCAAATAGTAACAAACTTACCCTGATTGCTCCTGCGACTGGAAGTACAATTATTAACACAAAGCTGTGCTATTTATAAGATCATGGGTTTGCTGCATTGCAGGAAAAAAGAAAATTGCTAGGACAGAAAAATCAGATTCACTAGAAAATTTAGGAAATCAAGGACAAGAAAGGAAGAAAAGATGTCAGGAAGTTAAGACAGAAATTATTTTAAATTAATAGTTTTGTGCAAGTGATTACTCAGTCCTAAATAGAGAATACTTCAAATGTATTAAAGAAGTGTGGAAAGTCATGTACGGAAGTGTACTTTGTAAAATACAAAAGGGATATCCAATTTCTCTCCTAGCCTGTTTGCAGTGTGAGCTACAGACACCCTCTACATAACAATCGAGTTCCTTTTTCCATCTTCCTAGAGCTTTCATTTATTGCTTTTCCTAAGTATGTGTTTTCAAAACTATTTTCCTACATTTTAACGTCAAAGAAAAAAAAAACTAAGCAGAAGCAATACCAATGAAGTTTCCCATCAATATTTTGAGAGAGGGCGAGTGCAGAAAAGAACAGCAAAATTCAGACCTCTCCTAGTTGAAATGACACATGGTATTAAAAATTGCTCACCAAAAAATATAATCTACACACAACTCCAGAAATACTTTTCCTAATTTTTATGTTAAACACTGGCTGACAAAAAAAGCGTCATATCTGTATGTCACACAAATGACTCGACAACTTCTCAACCCAAACATGACAAGATAGCACTCACCTTACCCCAAGTTTCCTACATTTTACATTCTAGCATTTTGTATCTTTCATTTGCGTACTATAAGGAATTTATGAGAAATTCAGATTTTGCACACCTTCTTCAACTTGGACATGGTTTTCAGATATTTCACAGCAAGATGAAAATTTATGCAATCTTTCACTCTGTTGTTGCATAAATCAAAACAAGTCAATAAATCAGATCATCCCTTTTTCCTCCCAAAATGTTGACCTTAACTCTACCCTAACTTCATTCTGAAGCAGACACCTAGTTTAAGGCATATAGATTAGAAACGCACTACTTCTGCTGAAAGGAGGAACACTTACAACTACCCTAAACCCCTGCATCCCATCTAGAACAGGAGTAACTTTAAGAATATTTGTACCTGGAAAATGTTAGTACTAAACTAAGTCTTACCCAAACACTAATAACCAAGTTCTAGTACGCCTTTCCACTCATCACTCAACCCACAAAAGAAGAATGAAATACGGTGTTCTCCTTTTGCTTATTTTTAATCTATTAGCAAGGCAAAGGGGGTATCTAAATAATGTAAATATAAAGGCATGTTCTCACAACAATATGCTCTTTTCCTACGTATATAACTTATGACAGTTATGAAAAGGTCAAAAAGACATGGGCACGTGCTGCAGAATGAGTAGCTCACAATACATGAGTCATCACACTTATTCTGCAGAATTTAGAGATGAACAGAAAGTGCAGACTGGAATTAAAGCATGAACAGCCCACCATGTGTTGTGATTAAGTCTACTATTAGAATGCTCCTGAGCATATCTGTTTGCTGCCCTGTGTACGGAATTGTAAAAATGCATCAATAAACATTTCTGATGTTACCCAGTAAGTTTTGCCCAACAAAATACGGGCTGGCACTAAGTCGTGCAGAATGGATTGCTGCAGTCTAAAAAACATTTGAAAATGTTTACCTTGAGCTGGCCCAGAGGTGTGGTGCCATACAAGAGACTAAGGTTCAGGATCAGACTAACGACTCTCACGTCCTGGGCCAGTGGAGGCTGGACACATAGCTGAGGTGACACACCAAGGAAGAGCCGGCCAGCCCAACCCCACACACAGCATCCCTTTCTGGTTAATCCATGGAGTGACAATGACACTGAATTGCCTCATCCTGCCAGTTAATGGCAAGGCACTGCATTGATGGCTCCTAGAAATGGACAGGAGTGATTGGGAATAAAAGAGGGGGAAGAAAGGGGGCCATGATGAAGAAACGAGTAAAACCCAGAATCTCTCACCACCGCATTGTCATACCTTACACTGCAACATCATAACTACATGGGGAATGGGAGAACTAGAAACAGAAATAAAGTGGTTAATGTGAAGGAAATTTGTTGACTATTTTAATTTGAGCAGTTATCCAAAAATTAGTTTTCTCCTAAAAAAAAAACCAAGAAAATAGGTTTGCACATGAACTATAGCAAGCAGGTGTTTTCAAACTTATTTAGTCCATAACCCTGTAGCAAGAGGCAGAAATTATCATCAGTATTTTACATTCTGGCACCTCTATTAAGAATACAGTCAAACTTCGGTTTATACTTATAGTTTTTAATATTTAAATGATGTATTTATTACTCACCAAACAATGCCCTGTGCCCCTGATCCTATGGGCTTCAATTGCTGGTAACGTTTTAGTACAGTGAATGTTGAATCTGCAACTTGAACACTGTAAAATTGACTATCACATTTACTGTCAGTCATGGTGTAGTGTCATGTAGTTTTCTCTCTCAAAGACCTGGTAAAGTTTTCAAGATCTTAAAGAAAAAGAAAGAAAACAATTGTTCAATCTTAAACTAATTTCAGGCAGGCAAGATGGAAAATATATTATGCATATTTTAATACATACAAATTTTTCAATAGCACACCATTAAATAAGCGTTCATTCAACTTCATGTATTACCACTGCTAATGAAAAACACTTGCAGACAGACAGCAAAAAACTACAGCTTTAAGTAAATGCATGTTTCTATTCCAATCCCTAAGCCAAAAAGCAGCCAAGTAAACAACTGTAAAAACAAATACTCAGATCCAACAAGTCATCTCCTTGAGGGCTACTCCCTAACTCAGAACTATTACTGTATTAATTTCTGTATAACAGAAAAAAAATCATAAATGGTGTCTTTCAAACAAACACTGATAATGCAGATAAAAGCAACAGCAGAAACCGATGGAGTCAACAAACATAGAAAGAAACAGTCTTAATAAAAGACTTGATTACAACTGCAAAACAGGTCTGAAACAAAACAACTGTCCCCAAAATCCCCATGGCTGCTGCAGTTTCTCCGACATCCCTTTCAACCTAGTTTAGTAGGAAATTTCAAGCAAGGCTCTGCCTCCCTTCCTCTGCCAGACAACCCTTCTCTGATAATACCTACCACAACCCCCTGTCTCTCCCATTTGAAACATACCATAATATCCTATGCTATCAGTTCATGTACTTATAGTCCTACAAGAATTGAGAGTTTTGCGCTATAGTTTGAAAGAGACTTGCACACCATAACAGAGAATAAGTTCTGTCCATCTGTCAAAAATGAACTAGAAGTAGGTAATTACACGAAAAAGCAAGGTAATGGAGTAAACCTCTTTAGCTCTAAAGTGCTCCAGTAACGAGAGCACAGACCTTCGGCTTTCCTGGATCTTCATCCCACTTCCTAACCTTACCAGAAAATTACCTCAGTAATTACTAAAGAGACCTCCAACAATTTCTCCAATTTTTAATGTCACATTCACTATGACAGATAGCGTCATTAGAGCCCAGAGTACATTGCTCAAACTGCTCCTTGGAACAGGAAATGAAAGCAGATCACCTTCCCCCGGAGCAGCTGTCCTAACCACCAGCAGGACCACGGCTGTTTCTGCTAAAGAAAGAGCAGCTATTCTCTCTTTTTGCTGGCCTACAGAATATTTGTGAGCAAATGCAAAACATAAAAGCCTCAAGAGCAATCCAGAATCCCACCATAGAAGGGCATATGGCCACATGAACAGCTTTTAGCTGCTTCAAGAATCAGAGTTTGGACCCCTCTCTTTCTGGGCACATGTAGGAGGGAGCAGCATCTTTTCTCTGGCTAAAGCCAGCAGACGAACTCCAAGAAATCTGCAAGTAAAACATGAAGACCTACAAATCCTAACAAGGACCAAGTTTAAATTGAACTGGTAATGGTAAGGGATTCCCAAGAAGTGTCTAGAGACCCTTTTACCTTCTACATTCTCAAAACCTAAGCAGCATTTTAAGGAGTAAATATTCAACTTGGTCATCTCTAGCAGCAATTTAAACAGTAAGTTTACTTGATATTTCCTCTTAGAAGCTTAAGAAAAATAGCAGAGGAGAAAGGATTAGCAAAGGGAAAACGTGAGGTACCAACTTTCTGCCTATGCCACAGCAGCAGCATGGGGGCAGGGGGAAGAGAATTACATCTCCTGTACATTACTTTTAGGGTCAGATGCAGTTCCACAATTAGCTCGCACTACTGTGAGACTAAAATGCTGCCTTAAGAGGTGCCTTCAACCTTTCCTACTACATCCCAGAAAAAAATCCCACTCTTCTTGCCACTCCTTATTACTCCAAAGCTATGGACTCCAAGGTACCAAACTTTTCGATTAACCACCCCTGAGTAATCACGGTATTTTCAGTGAATCTTCAAACACTGGAAGAAAGGTATGGCTGAAAGGTCAAGATCCTATCTCTGAAAAAAACTTGCCGAATAAAATCAAAAAAGTATAGATTTTGCATAAGCTAGGGATCAAGTTAAAGACCTATTAGTCACACAAGAACTATGCTGTACCTCTTCACGGGTTATTGAAAGACTTTTCTATAACAGAGATAAAGAAGTAGGGGAAAAGGAAGTTATCCTGAACTAGATAAACCCTCCGTTTAAGGAACCTTGTCTGCACAAAGCCATCTTTTAAAAATCATTTAGAGATCAGGATAAGCCCTTTAGACAAGATCCAGAGAGGGAATTAGGCATCACAACACACAAATTCTATGTATTCTGACATCCTTTGCAACTTACCATGCTAAGTACCTGGCCTGTCCATAAGCTGAGCCCTAATTTTTACTTGGGCTGCAAGCTGTTTGGATGCATATTTTATTTCATGCATACATTATTTCATACACATTAATGTAAAATTATGAGCCCAGGGATTGTAGCTGTTCACAAGACTTCAGATAGATGATGTATTTTGGGGGAAAGATCCTTTAAATAAAAACACATTTCCCATTGCTCAGAGGAAAAGTATAACTGGCAAATAAATTTCTTAGTCCTTAGCTGGTGCTCTCCTACCCGAAATAGTTTGAATCATCACTCCAGCTAACATACTCCACACTTCTCCTATACAGGAATTTTTGTGAAGTAGGCACTGTTTCCATTTCTGAAATACAAGTTTTCATTTATGGCTTCCTAGCTGCAGGTGCACCAAACAGGACCAGCAGCAACGTCACAGGATGGTCAGCAAATGCACTAGTACTTACTGATAACAGCATGTTACTGAATCACAATGTTTCAAGATGTTTTCCTATTCTAGAACACACACAAGTTGCATATAAATTGAGTGGTTAGGGGCTTTTTCATATAACCTGCTTGTACAATTGGAGTAATTTAAGAGTCAGAAAGCTGACTGAGCACATCACATGCAGAAAACTTACAGGAGTGACTTTCAACCTACAGTTCATGAAAGATAACTAGAAAAATAACAAACACACCAAGCCTACCAAGAGTAGGCTTATGAGTTGTTATATGGAATTCTACTGTGAAATTTTTAGAAGTTGAAAGCAACTGCACTATAGCATACATCCTGTATTAAACAGTCACTTCCCTAAAAGGCATTTATTAAAATGGCAACTTATTATTAACCAGATCTGTCCTCTGGATATCTTCAAGTCAAAAGCTTCTGAAACAAACAGGTTGTAGCAGTTAGGAATGCATTCCCAGGGTTGTTTTGGTTACAGAAATGTTATTACTGACAATGAAGCTTAAGAACATCAAGAAACAGCTTGATTTTTAAGCCTGAAGCTAAAATTCTACTGCTGACAGAATGAACAGACAATGAGCAGAAAATCTCTCGCCCATTCTTATTCATCCTTGCAAAAGCACTTCAAATTCAGGTGTGCCCTTTTAAAGGCTATTATCCAATTGTGCTAGGTTTTTTTAATCTTTACAGCAATATATATCAACAGGTATGAGTCCAGCTACAAAATCACAGCGAGTTACTTCCTATCTCTCCAACCACAACCCTTAGACAGTCTGTTGCAAAAGGTAAGTGTAGCAAAGCAGTAACTGAGTAACATCAACTGGTTGCGACTGTATCTCCTTAGCTCTTTAAAAAGTTGACCTTTTTCTTCAAGCAACCCAAACTACTACAGACCAAAGATGCCATCAACTACCTGTTACAGTATCAATCGGCTGTTAATAATAGCCTGCAGACAAACACTGGTTGTATCTCAGCGTCCCTGCTAGGGAAAGTTGATGGAAAGAGGGGAAAAGTTTAAATGTACACCTGCTGTAACCAATTACGCTGTTGTAAAATTCCGTCACAGCCGTATAACTGAGCCACAGCACTTCTTGCATCGCTCCTAAAACTTCTGCCGAGAAATTGCTTTGGCTCGAGAGAGAGCTCAGGTTCGCGTTCATCGCGTCGAGCGCAGCACGGGCCCTTCTCCGAGCTCAGCCGCACTTTCCTCGCCCCTCTCGGGACGGGGCGGTTTCCAGGGGACGCCGAAGGCCGGTCCGGCCGCGCCCCGGTCCCCAGCCCCCTGCCCTCGGCGGCAGGCGCGAGGAGCGGGCGATCGCGCCCCG
>NW_010157190.1:0-15544 GCF_000695765.1 Mesitornis unicolor
AAGGTTTGGGGTCGTTTGTTACGGTTTTTATTTCAGAATTTGGAACCACGGAGTAACAAAATGGAGGGTGGGTTTTGGCTGAAGCCGTTTTGAGATCTTCTTGCACCAGACAAGGTATATTTTAAATCATCCGAATTCATACCTCATGATTCAGTAGAAATCCCTTTTTGGGTTTAGGAGCCTCCCTAAAAGTTGTATTTTTTCCTCTTGTCTTTGCATGAGGTCAGCAAGAGGGACTTTTTACAAGAGCAGAGAGTGACAGGACGAGAGGTGATGGCTTTAAACTGGAAGGGGGGAGAATTAGCCTGGATTGAATGAAGAAATTCCTCCCTGTGAGGGTGGTGAGGCCCTGGCCCAGGTTTCCCAGAGAAGCTGTGGGTGCCCCCTCCCTGGCAATGCCCAAGGCCTGGGCTGGTGGAGGTGTCCCTGCACATGAGGGTTGGGCTGGGGGGGCTGTGAAGTTCCTGCCCAGCCAAACTTCTCTGTGATGCTGTGATTCGGTGACTGCTGCAATGAAACTTCGTAGTTTTTGTGTTGGCACAAGGAGCTGTGGTGCTGCCATGGCACTGGGGCTGTCGGTGTCTCGGGGGTGGACGGCAGGGATGGAGGAGGGAAGCTGTGATGAGGGAAGTGCACACGGAGAGGATGGCTCAGCCGGAAGGTTTGGATGTTAGTAATCACAGCCCGAGCTGAACAATGAGGAGGGGTGAACTGTAAAAGTGACTTTCGGAGGGGTATGGGTGTTCCCTGCACCCAGTTTAGCGGCTGGGCTGGCTGAGGCCACGCAGCACAGGACGAGGTATGAGTGTGGGAGAGAACAGCTCTTGGAAGAGCTAGAAGGCACTGCTGGTTTACAGCAAATCTGCGTGAAAACATATGTTTTTTCTTCTTCTTTGAAGTTTGATCAGATGCAAATTTGGCGAACAAAGCCTTCATGGATTTTGTGCTGTAAAGCTGAGTTCTGACCACGGCAATAAATGACAACAGTAATAGCAGAGCACTGTGTATATGAAAGCACAATATAATCTCTGAATTCAGGCGGTCACGTACAGCCCTGCAGAATCTATCATGGTGTGCCAATGCTGGACAATACATCTGTAACATAAAGGTTATTGTAGGAGGATTTTGGAGCATAGAGGACCTTTACTATGTGTCTCATATGTACATAGTTATTTTAATTAAATCTGGATTTTTTTTTAACTACATCAGTATCTCCTGTTAACACACATGGCCTGTTGGAACTGACTGCAGCTACTCATTATATCGTCCTTCTTCAGAAAATTTCAGGCTTACTGACAAAATTGCTTTCTTGCCTCCTTTTAAATGTGTTTTCAGACTGGTGTGTTTTATATCTCACATGGTTTTCTTGCCATTGATATTACATTTAAATCTAAGGCTGGCTGCATGCCACAGAAGCTTTAGTTTACATCCAGATGAAGTAGAAACCTGCCCGAGCATTTCCCCATGTCCCCACAGTCTGATCCCTGCTCTTCTCCTCTCCTCCAGCTCTGTTCCCCCTGGCTGCCCGGTGCCAAGAGGACCCTCACCCCCTGTCCCCACACGCGTGGCCCCCACTGGGGCACGGTGCTGGGACTGGTGCAACCCCCTGATGGGGCAGTGCAGGTGCCCATGTTTAGAGCTGGATTTGCTGCAGGAAGTAGCCAGCAGTGGTGAGCTCTGACCAAAATGAAGGAGGCAGTGATAACGTAACCGATGTGTTATAAGGAGCAGGTCCTGGCTGTGAACATGGGTGAAAACATCTCTTCTACCGCCTTGGCTGGGGTTTGATGGGCACCACCTGGGATGTCTCTGCTGTTGGACTTTGCTGACGGATGTTGCTGTTGGTGCCTTTGCTTTAAGCACTGGCACCTGCTCTGTAAAGCCACGCGTCTGCAGGCGGCCTGGAGGGAAGGGAAGGGAGGTTCACACAGGTTCTGGTTGCCTTCACTTTCAACACATCTGACCAGCCTCATTTCCTGTCTTGAATCAACTTTCATTTCACCAGGTCCCAGGTTCTCGTTTCTGCTGGGTTGACTGGGCTCTGCAGATGATCTGTTTTAATATTGCAGTCTGGAAAAGCCCGTGTTTGGAAAAGAATCGAAATGGTCTCAGGAGAACATTGCGTGCTTAGTTTAGTCCAAATGATAATGTCAAAAGGGTGAGGTTTTTTGGAGTTTGCTTTATTTTACTTTATTTTAGTTGATGCAGTTCCAGTTTCTCACAGCAATACAAAGTACTTAAATATCAGCATGATATTGGTATGATTTAGCTCATGAGTGGCCGTTCTGTAGGAACGCTGATGACGGTCCAAAGCAGTTCAACACCTCATGGTGTAGCACCCAGCTGTGGCGGTTCTGGGTCCCTGGGGTTTAAAAAGCTGTTGCTGTCTTTGTGAGGTCGATGTCAGCAGCTCCTGTTGTCCAGCGGCTCCTGGTGTCCAGCAGCAGCCGCTTCTCCCGAGCAATGTCACGGCCAAAAACATGTGGCTGCATGTGATCATGCCCGGGGATGGCTCAGTTCGGGCTCCTGCCACGTCCCTGACACTGAAGATCAACAGGTATAGCCACAGGTAACGTTTCTATGAATTTACCTGTGTGTCATATATACACATGCCAGCTTTTCTTTGTCTTAAAATCATATTTTGGGTAAGTGCCTCTCTCCATGTTATAGAAATGCTACTATTTCTGCTAGTTATTTCTGAATACAGTAAAAAAGGTGGCTGTTAGTTGCTCCTGCATTCAGCAAATTACAGTTTACATCCTATCTGAATGGTATTTTTATGGTTAGCTTTCTTGGATGACCTACTAACTCACATTTTTAAAAAACGCAGCATTTCCTTGTGTGACTTTTTTAATTAAGTCTTTCAAGTGCAATGGCTTGATTTTAAAATAAGGCAATCGGTAACTGTTTTCTATACTGGTGTACTGTTACTTGCTCCATGTTTCCCACATTTTGGCACTAAGCTTTGTTTGTGGGAGGTTTGAAGCAGGAGACGGCTTTTTCCCATGGGGTGGACTGGGAAATGCCACTCGTGAATCAGTTACCCACTGGTGCAGTTGTGGCAGCAGCTGCTCTATGGGGAGGTTTGTTCCTGTTGGGATGTGGGAGAGCTTGGAAAACCCCAACCCCAAACACAGCCAAACCCAGTGAGGGATGGGCAGCCAGGGAGGGCTCCGGGATGGGAAATGTGTGATTCGCAGGCAAAGAAAGTGGGGGTCTTTTCCCAGGACTTTTGTTGATTTTCTGGGCTTATTTGTGTGGAGGAAAAGGGCAATTAACATAGAAGAGGAAAGATGAGCGCTGGGAGATGAATGAGAGTGAAGCATTTGATTTTGGTTACTGCACTCATGCTGCTGATCCTGGCTATGGTTAAAAACCTCAGGTGTCTGACGGCACACGTCAAAGCCAGCTGTTTTGCCCAAAAGAGTAAATGCTCACTGCACTATTTATTTTTTTAACTTAAGGGCTCCACAGCTGCAGGTTACATATGGAGGGAGCACACTTTAAAGCAGAAATCAAATGAAAAGAGGAAAAAACAAACCGAACCACACAGACACATATAGCTATATAAAATTATCATTTTTTTAAAGCATTTGTCTAAAGAATAAACTGGTCTGAGCTACAGTCTGGTCTGTTCCCTGATAGATTTCCCCCCGTTAATGCCTGTTTGCCATACACCGTGGTGCTGTCTCTGACGAGGCTGTAGATATACAACACCTTGTACAACACCAACACACTTGCACAGCTTCATGTAATCTTCGTATCTGCACAATTAATTGGTTCCATGTAAGAACCTCATCCATCGACAGAAAAGCAGCCACCATGGGAGCGCAGCTGTGACATAAAGCACCAAAATCTTTGTCCCTGTTCTCTTGGATGCTTCGCCCACAGGGAGATGTGGCACAACCACCTTCCCAAAATTTGCTTTTTTGGCACATAGAGAAATTACCAAAACCTTCTGCACATTTCCATTAATATAAAATGAGTGACAAACTGAATGCGATCAGGAAAAGATACATCTTTAAGGCTCAGTGTTTAAATTAGATTGCGGGGTTTTTTTCTTCTTTTTAGTAGTGCTGTTTCCTTATTGCTCTTGTTTGGCTCTAAAATGACTGTCATATTTTTCAGCTCAGGGCAGTATATTTGGGAAATGCAGGGCGCACCGCACAGACTCCAGCTACCAGAAAACCAAACCCGTAACTGATGCATCTCACGGCTCCGGGCTGCTCTGCACAGACAGGGGTGGGTTTGGTGCAGGGACACATTTACACCCGCACCCTCCAGGGCCTGAAGGAAAGCATAGTCGTGCAGATCCTGCGTCTGGAGATGCTGAAGCAGCCCCATGGGTGGGTGATGGCAGAGGATCCCTTCCAACTGAAGTGCAGACCTTGAAACTAACTGCAAATAGAAATTAAATGTAGATGTTTGGGTCTAAACACTCCTCCAGAAGCAGAGAGCAAGCACTGTGCCACATTCCACAGCTCAAGATAAGGAGGGACCAAACTGCGCTGGTCCTGGATCAGCGACCAGAACACAGAGGCCTTCCCCTTGTCACAAGCCCCATGATGTATTTTGCTTATAGCTTAACTTGTGCTCCAGTCGAGCTTTCACCCACTACAGCCATACTGCGTCAAAACGAGATGGTCCAACCCATCACAGATTTGGATAGCTTTCTAATAAACAAAACAGAAAAAATAGGACCCTACTTGTACTTCAGTGTTTTAAGTACTTTTTCATATGCACAGTGATGTTCAGTTTTGTCTTTTTATTGATGATCCGGCTCCATGGGATGCAAACATCTTGGGCAATCTGTCAAGTTAAAACTCTCCAGAGCCTGAGCTTACCTTGTGCCAAGTGACACAGCCCCAGACATTCCTGCTTTTTCTAATTTAGGTGGTGAATGAAGGCATACAGCACGCCTGCAGCATCCCCGATTACTTCAGCCTGCAGGAAGGAAGAGGCCCTGTGCCCAGGTAATGTCTGGACCAATGCTTCCCAGCATCACCACCGCACCTGCGGCTGAGGAGGCAGCCTCCAAAGACTGAAAGGTGGGTACCCACTGCCGCCTCTGGTTGCTAATGTTCTGTAATAACAGAGTTAACAGATTGGTGTATTATCAGTAACTATTATTTCTCTTTTAAAAGGAAACAGGATAGTTAAAATGTGCAAAGATATACTTCAGTGTAAATGAATTTATTAATAACTTGAGGCAGTTTGTTTCTATTTTTTAATTTATTTTGTCCTATCTTGGTCTGTCCCTAGAGGTCACTCTTCTGGAGCCTCATCCACACATAACCAAGCTGTGGATTTTTAGAAATTAACTAAATCAGTTCAGGTTTATTCCTGCTCTTCATTTAAACTAACAACTTTCATTTTTTTTAAAAGAGCTTGGTTAACATGCTGTCAGTGACTCTTATGATGAGTCAAGTTGCTAATTTTTAATCTTAGAACAAGCAGGATTTAAAAGTTAACAAGAGACAAGAACCATCAGCTCCTTCAGGAATGGAAACTATCCATAATGGTTATCTACACTTAGGAAAAATGAACGAATAAAGGAAAGGTGGAAGTGTGATGAGATCAACTGGCCTACAGTTTCAGCAGCTCTTCAACTTCAGATGTCATTATAGAAAGGATGCAGAAAAGCAGCAGCTATAGTTACCCTAAGGCAAATGTAAAACCAACGTGAGGGTCTGGCCAAAAACCCAACTCGCAAAATCAGGCAGCACGGGCAACGCTGGCGGGGGTGAAGGAAACCTCCTTGAGTTTATTTGTTAACCTAATGAAGAGCAGGGCTGACCTAGTACCGAGGCACAGCTACAGCCAGCGCACACCCAATGACCTCCACTGCATCAGTTCTGACTAAAAACACCCAACAACAGAAAAGTTCTCTGAACAACTTCAAACCATCCAGATTCCACTATTTCATTTAATTGTGGAGTTTGAAATATTTCTGAAAGATCTTGCAGATGCTGTAGCAATAGAGCATTTCTTCACATCAGGCTGCAGCAACAGCCGGTTCAGACTGCCCAGCACCACCACCCACAGCTGCCACCAGCACCGCTCCGCACGCCCAAAGGAAGACCCCAAAGCTCAGGTCTTCTGCTGGCGCTTCCCACTTTCAACATGGCATTTTCACAGCTGAACACACAAATATCTACAAAATCATTCACAGCAGCAAAAGGTGAATTCTCCCGCTTCCTCTGTTCATAGAGAAATGGGAAAACTGATCCCGGATTACTTTAATCCTGCACTGAGTTTGAGCTGAGCAGAAGAGGATGTTTCATAACTAGGCACAGACTTGCTCTGGTTCAGGCACCCTGAAGCTGTGCCATCCTTCAAATTAAAGGAAATAATTTCTTTAATGGGACTTGATGCAAGTCAAGTTGCATTTTAAAATAAGACAACTGAGCAGTATTTTAAATTGCCAAGTTATGGTAAGATCTAAATTAGCATTATTTAGCAAAACTGGCAAAATACCTGGCAAAACTTCAGCAGTAAGGCTGTCCTACTGGCACATCAGCCCCAACTAATAAACCAAACCCAGTTTGTCCACTGCTGTGCATGCAGCTCTGTGTTGTGCAGAGCTGTGGAGCTGCCTGAGGTACTGGACGCAACACACAGATACAGCATTCACCCCAAGTACTTCACTGAGAAGTGAAGTATCTTAGGATAAAACAAAGCCAGACAAGCTCCACTGGAGATTTTTGTGAAGAAAATGCAGCAGGGCAGTATTAGCCCAGACAAACCCCTGTGCAGCGCAAACATCACTGTGCTGCTAGGATCAGCTCAGACACCTGTGAGCAGCATTTGAAGCAGCACCAACATTTAACTCACACCTCCAAAGCATGATTTCTCTCTGCTGCAAGCAAGTGCAGTGTATCCGACCTGCTCTGCAACCAGTGCTGGCACATGAACAGTTTGAAACACTGACTACTGCTGTGCACTCCATTGAATCCCAGTCTCTGTTCACATGCAGTTTGATACAGGTCAGATAAAAGACTGACCTAGCTTTTACTGTAAAAATGCAGACTCTGTTTAAGTATTGCATATTAGTAACCATCCTGCCCACCCCCCAAAAAAAAAAAAAACAAAAACAAAACACAAAACAGAGCAGCACTGCTTTGTGTGCACTTAAAGAAACTATATTTGGGGTATTTCAAGACCCATCTAAGTCTATTAAAGGATTTTTTAAAATCAAGACAGATAGGAGCACTTCAGAGCATGGTGCAGGGCACCCCAGTAAACCAGCGACCTTCTCAAACTGCAGATTCAGGTTGAGCACTGGACAACAATCACAGTTCAGCCATAAACACAGCAACATTTTTGCTTCACATGCTACAGCAGAAACTTTATTCAGTTCATTCTGAAAATATTTGCAACCAAAATTTATTTTTTGTAAACTCACAGAAATAAGCTTTAACATATAGGCTGTATACAACTCAAATACAGGTAATACTTTTCAGCAATAACTTACAGATACAAACTAATGATAAACTAACATTTCACAAAGAATTGTAAACATTTTGCACAATTGTCAGTCCTTTCTTTTAGGCAAAGTGCTCTTTTGATGACAAATAAATTAACACACACAACTAGAGTGGACTACTTCCAGACAATACAAAAAAAAAAGGTATTTAATAAGGCTTGTAAACAATGTAATAGTTATTTATGCAGAATCCATAAAAGTGTCTTGCAGGCTAAATATACTTACATACCTGGGCAGCAAAAATGATCTTGAAAATGCTTCAGATGTTAAAGAAAAAGTTAACATTAACATCTTTCCAATGATATTTTAATACACAATAAATGACTCAAGGTTACATCCGTAGTAGCTTATGTCCCTGACAGGAGCTAGGTGTGACTTATCGGCAGCTGTGTCATCGAATGGGGTAGCAACGGCTGAAGTCCAAGAGCTGTAGGGGAATGAGCTGCAAAAGCAGGAATATTTACTCATCAGATTCATTGGGAGGCAGAAGTAGTAAATCCCACTAGGTAGTAAAGGTTTGCTGGTCCCAACCACCACAGGGCACTGTCTGCCCACCCAGCATTCCTAGAACCACTAAGGTTGGAAGAGACCTCCAAGATCATTGAGTCCAACCATCAACCCAACCTCACCATGGCCACTAAACTGTGTCCCCAAGTGCCACATCCATGCAGTTCTTTAGCACTCCTCCACCTGCAGCCCACCTCACACCACTGCTGTGGAGAAAATTCAGCTCTAGCCACACATGCAACTTAGAGCCAGGTTCTCCCAAAGCCCTCACAGCATCTTCTAATGGCAGCTACGACCAAAGCTGTTGATCTGTGGGGTCACAAGGCACACAATGGCTCAAACACTTCTGATGGCCAGGCTCCCCCCACCATGTGCCACCCTCAAGGGCAGCTCCAGTTCTCGGTGATGCTGCTGGGCTGAGTCTTACTACAATCCTCAGTAAGAGTCAGGGAGCAGGTGGTAAACAGCTTCCATTAAAATCATGTATTATTAAAAAACATGGCATGGATGTCTAAAGAAGTGCTTTGGTTTTTATTACTAGTATTCCTAGCTTGGAGGAAGCGCAAAACGTGGTCTTCACACCCAGACCCTCAGCCGTGCTCTTACAGTGAAGGGCTACTGCTTGAAGAAGCACACTTAGTGAGGCATAGAGCAAGTACCACATTAAGATATTCTATAATGTATACTAGCAACTAAAAATCCACTAAGTTTCTTTAATCAGTACTTGGCAAACTGTTCTCACTACCATCAGTGAAGACTTCAGGTGGACATGCAGAGCAGTCACACCTACCATCCATGTAGCTGTGCAGAGCTGTCAGCATGGTCCCGTCCTGGGGTACATAGGCAGAGTACGCCATTTCCTCCAGCATGGGAGGAGACAGCCGTGAGGGCTGCACCGCTGTGACAGGCGTCGTCGAGGAGTGATTAGGGCTAACATGTTTCTTATGGCGCGCTCTGCAATTCTGAAACCACACCTGAAAAAGGGGGAAAATTTACATCACATTGATAGAAGCATATAGTTTTTGCTATAGAAAAAATAATTATGTATAAAAAGAGCAGGCACATAATGTTTGCTGAGAGGCACCTTCAAGCAAAGGTTCAAAGTTTGTGTTTCTCTCAGGCTTTGGTTGTACAGGTGTATATTTTAGCTCTGCTCTCTAAAGCAGATCACCAGATACTCATTTACTCCTAATGTGCCACACCACCAGCCATTTCCAAAAGGAGCACAGCTCTTAAGAGCAGGCTATTAAAGTTAGAAATTTATATTTAGAAGAGCTTAGTGCCCATTTCTATACTAAGGCTGAAAAGTTTCTTCCTGGAAGATTACTAATCCTCCACACAAACTGCAAGATGAATACAGCAATTTTTCAAAATTAACATTTGTTCAAGGCCTATTCCTGACTAAGGATGTTGTCAAAAGTTACATTAAAACTGCCAGATTAGATCTTTTGTCATGTCAGGATGACCACACAGAGTATTGTCGTTGGGCGCTTCCAGCAGACGAGCACCGGTTCAGTGGCTCAGGGGTACCTGTATGACGCGCCGGCTCAAGCCTGTCCTTTCTGCCAGCTTCTGAAGTGTTTGTGCATCCGGGTTGTTGTCCTGAGCAAACTGTGCCTGCATCACCTGTGAGGACAGGAGCACAGATCACGGGTTCTGTGAGCAGCCCTGAGAGCTGAGACCCCTCTCATAGTGCTGTCCTACTCCTCACCTGGTTTTTAGCAGCTGCTGTGACCACCAGTCCCCAGACAGTCCCCAGTACATGAAGGAAAACAGTAAAATCCCCCAAAGCCAAAATACAAGCCCCTTATTATGCTTAACTGAGCCAAGACATTCATCAGAAATCAAAGAAATTAATTCTGCTTAGCAGTAGTGAAAATGGAGGAGGGACTCTGTTACGATTGCATTAAAAGAAAATTCCCTGCAAAGCAATTCAAACGGGCTCAATTAAAAAAAAAAATCCATCGCAGCAGACCACAGCATAAGGAAGGGGTGATCCTAGATCCACCTCTCCAAACTCCTCAGTTGGAATTTGCATCTTGTACCATATGGAGCAACTCCACCCCTCCTCAGCTGCATGAAAGACAGACAGCAGGGAATGAGCTCTGTGCCCCAGGCACCTTTAACCAACCCAGAGACACAGAGGGTCCACCTTGGCCAACCTGCACCATGTAAGTGTTTGGTTACGCTTGTCTTTCTATGGAAAAACTGAAGTGAACATTTGTCATTAGGACATGGATTACATTTTTTGAGAAAGTAGATGTCAACTTTGCTGCACCCTGAACAGTTTTAGAGCCTGTAGGAGTTCACATTATTTAAGGAAGTTAGGTTTCATGGATTTCTGCAGGGTATCTTCTGCAACTTTGTCAACTGTAGTTTCAGTATTCTGCCCCTTGGTCTGCAATTTTTGCCTGCCTTCATCTTTTAAGATTCAGACCATTTCTCTCCACATTCAGAAATGCTGAAACTATTTACTTCCCTACTGTTTCATACAAAGACACCCAAAAACATAGATGCCCTTCTGCACAAGCACTCCACGAGGGGTGTCCCTGCACGCTGCCCTCTGACAGCCCCTCTCCTCTCTGGCTGGCAGCACGGCCTTACACCAGCATCAGGGATGGGTACATGGACATGCGCTGAGCAGGGGACGTTCAATAACACGAGGCCCCGAGATCCCAAACCCCTGCTGAAGTAGGTTAAAACCTATTTAAAAGGGGAAAAGAGGCGAAACGTGGGAGTTTCAATGACAGCAAAGGGGAAGCAGCTCTGAACACAGCCCCTACCCTCATGGCTGGGCTGACAGCCCATTCAGCTACTGCTGAAAGAAAAAGTTCCCTTTTACAGTCACAGAATAATTAAGGTTGGGAAAGCCCTGCAAGATCATCAAGTCCAACCGTCAACCCAACCCCACCACAACATCACATCCCAAAGTTCCACATCCACACAGTTTGTGAACCCCTCCAGGGATGGCGACTCCACCACTGCCCTGAGCAAAACTTGTAGATGTTCGAGTTTGATGCCCAGAGCCCTTGCCCTGTGCCCTTGTCAGACTACTGCCACTGTGCTTGTTTTCTGTCAACACCACCACCAGTGTCTGAGCTCATGTAAAGAGATATTGAGAAATACACTTCAATGAGGCACGTTCAAGAACAGACTGGACAGCACAAGAATTGCTGCTAAGATCTTCAATTGCACTTTCGCTCTATTTCAATCCACCCAGCTCTATGAAAAAATAGCGGGGGGTTTTCCCCCCAAAATGTGCCGCATCAAATACCAAAGCTAGGTTTTGAAACATAACACTTTAGTGTATTTTTAACAGGCAAAGGTCATTTTGAAGAAAATCGGCACGTGAAGCATTTTGGAAGGGCTGGGAGAAAGGGAAGGAAGAAGGAAGGAAAGCAAAGACAAGTCCCTGCTGATGCCCCTCTTCCTCGGATACAGAAGTACAGCCAAGACCACAACACGTGCTCCAAAGAGCAAGCATTGAGAACCATCCGAGGAGGAAAAGGGCAATCAAGAATACACAACTATTCCCTGTCTTCTCTATAAACCAAAGCAAAATAAGAACCAGTCACTGACGGGAGTCAACCTGCGTCCATGTGAACACAACCACAAACCATGATGAACATGACCCTCCTCAGCCCTTACTGTGCATTACAACAAAACTCAAACTTCCACCCTGGTAATGTCTTGCAGCTACATACAGTACCCATCTTCAGTACAGCTCTTCATATTACATAATTCTAAAAATATTTTGTCTTTATTATGTGTAGCGATGTAAATGCCTGATTAAATAGATTTCATCGAGCAATCAAAACAGAACAACCTTTTTGTTTCCACTCTGCAGAATTACTGGCTGCCCCCAGGGAAATAAAAAGCTTGAAGAGTAACTATTTCATATTAAACTGCTGAAGCTAACAAACAATTCCAGAAACATGCTGCGTCTTGACAGTTTATGAAATAGTTTAAAACATGCAAGCTTTTTCTTTCCCCCCATATGCATCCAATTTCCTATTGGTGCAGGATGTCGTTCCTGCACCAACCTGAACCGTGTGAGTTTTTAGCGCTGCCTGTACCTGGAGCTGATCTGCTGTGAAGCTGGTCCGAGCTCTTTTTGCGGGTTTTGGGTGATTCACATCTTGTTCTGTTAGTAATGCTCCTTCCACAGTAATCCCATTACCTGAAGCATTAAAAAGAAAACACCATCTGCTAAACATTCAAAATGATGCTATTTGTAAGTCAGACTGTCCTTCAACTACAACCAACAGTCACTGGCCAGCTGAATTTCAACATTAAAAGCCATGTTCTGTTCAAAGTTAATTGATCTGGCACCATTACCCATTACAGCCCAACTGACTCCCTCATGAGCAAGGAAAGGAACGGATCCAGCACGATATTTTATCAACCAGATACGCTCTTGCTTTCTTTTCCTTAGGATAGAATACAAGTTATACAAACTTAAAAAAATTAACACCAAATAATTTGCACATTATTTTAATTCAAGAATTTGTGCTTCCAGCCTTAGTGAAGCTAGGTAATTACCTCTTAATAAGGAAGATGATGTAAAATCCAACCATTTTATTAAAACCAAACCACAAACGCAGCTCTTAACAAAAGAAGCACATTACCGTTTTCAACTTCTCTCTTCAGGTTGTCCAACATGCAGTCGTAGTGCACCCTGCACAGGACCTTCTCCTCCACCAGTGCGAACTCCTCCCCGGTGGAGAGCTGCCTCTTGCAGGAGAAGCAGGCGAAGCAGGCCAGGTGGTAGACGTTCCCCTTTGCCCGCCGCACCCAGTCGGTGGCATGGATGTGCCGGCCACAGCGGGCGCAGCGTGTGCCGTAGCGCCTGCAGACAACATGGCCAAGGGTGGCACCCACACTCCCAGAAGATGGGGTGATGCCGGGATTACAGGTGACCGGGATGCAGCAGCGCAGCTGGGAGCCACAGCAGCCGAGAGCCGCAGCAGCCGAGCACAGGGGATGTGGGGACTGAATAATCGTGGTTTTATTGCAACACAAAGCAGCAAGTTTGTATCTGGTCGCTTAAGACACAACCACCACCCAGCTACAGAAATTACTATTTCGGCAATGAGTAAATCCGAAGCATCCTAACTGTTATATGAATTCACTACTCTTCATCTTTCCTTTCATAAAGATGATTACTCTTCAAAAAGCTGCAAGTGGGAGAAGGAAATGGCTGACCTTGTGTTCTAAGTTCTCCCAATTATTCAAATATATTTCACATTACTCTAGTGGTAGGTTGAATTATTATATTTAGCTATATTACCCTTCAACTAATCACTCAGTTCCCTTCAGCAGCAGAAGGGGGGAAAACCTGTATCTTTGTAGTTATTTCCTTAATTACCATCACATTATGATTTTAAAAGACATTCAAATATCTGCAAGTATTTACATTAGTACAGCAGTATGTTTCTCTTTGAAGAGGAAACTAGACACCAAGATACGCTGATTATGTAGATAGGAATTTGTTCTAAAAACCTTTGCAGACTCCTAACTTCTTTTTCTGAAGTCCCACAAAACTTTGTTTTTCCAGAAGTTTGCAGTACTCAGCCTGCCCCACCCCACCTTTCACTGTCCAAACTGACCAGTGGAAGATAGTCCATTCACTGCACACCTGAGAACCTCATGAATAGTTTGGTCTGGGGAAGTACAAGCAATCACACCAAAATTAACCGCGAAAAATTTTGCTACCTTCTGAACCAAGGATTTTGTATCACGAGTACTTTCAATGCCAGCACAAATAAATTTTGACCTTAATCTTGAAGAATGCTTCATGTCCTGCACCAAATTGATCAATGCTGCTGCTAAAGACCACAGGGTTTGTTCTGGGCTGTTGTTCCAGGTCCAAGTGATCCCCAAACCCTGCACCATTGGAGCGTGAGTCCCAACAGGACAGAGCCTCAGCTCTGTGTGGTCCTGGCCAGTGTCACCCTCAGACGGCTCCACACACAGACAACGGGTTTACAGCCACGCGTGGCTCTGCACACAGACAGCGTGTTTACAGCCACAGACAGCCCACGCACAGACAATGGGTTTACAGCTGCGGATGGCCTCACGCACAGTCCCTCCGCAAGAAACGGCCATTTAGCTACTGAAAATAAAGCTGGTAAATAAAAAACAGAGTCTAAACAGGTGTTTCAGTTGTGGCTCAAGTAACAAGCAAATGTGACTGTTACAAAAGAAAATTATATTCCTGTATGGCATACCTGAAATAATCAAGTTTGCAGAAGATATCTTTGTCTTTGATGTAGCAGCTGGTGTGCCTGCCCAGCGAGGTCCTGCAGACACTGCAGGAGAGGCAGCGCACATGCCAGCAGAGGTCATTTACCTGCAAAACACACCAGAAAAATATCCTCACTCTTTGTACTACCAACGCCATATTTCCGATTTACAAAAACTATTTTTTCCATACATACAGACAAGGCCAAAAATTACACATACCCCAATTCACAAAAAAATTCTTTCCAAGGCAAAACATTTTTCCTAGAGAGCTGCATGTATACTAAGGGTTAATTAATTTGATAGAGGTCTTCAGAATAAGCTTTCATGGTTTTGTAATTAAAAGCACCAGAAGAGGAAGCAAGCGATTCAAGTTCTATGTAGATATTTTGTGCCCAGTTTTGTGCTCAGAGCATTACAGCAACAGAGCAAGCTCTGGCCTCGTGTGACCTTGGGAGGGCAGATAACTTACATACTTCTATTTCCCAGTCTCTACAAAGTCCTGCCTAACAAAGAACAAACTTTGCAAAGTGATTTGAAATTTTAAAATGCAAATACTGAAAGAAAACAAAGAAGTCTGTCAAATGGAAACATACCATGAACCACACCTTCATTTGTCAGATTTCTGTTAGAGCAAGTTTAGTGAATGAAGTGAGTTTCAAAACATCAGCAGTCGTTTTAATAGCAAATTCAACAATTATTTAAGATGCAATGTCCCTGGTGAAACTAAAGACAGTCACAGAAAGTAGTAGAAACCAGTAGTTTTGAAAACCCATGCATAATTTTGCGGCAAATAAATTGAGTGCAATTATTTTCCTTTCTTCATTCCTATAAAGAAAAGTCTCTGACGCACAGAAATTGTGCATCAGCTAAATAACTGTAATAATTTGAAAACCCAAGACTCCCAGTGACCATAAAAATTAAGTAATAACCTTCTGGATAATCCCATGCTGCACAGAAGGAATTCTGTAAGCTAAACAATGAGTAAGCTTAGATATTTAAAAAAAAGTCTGAGCCAATTTCTCCTCTCGTACCAAACAGCCCATGTATCACTCATGGCAAAGCAGCAGATCTGAGATAATCCAGGATGTGCCTTTCATCAGGAGGCTGCCAGACAAACCACAGAGAAAGCGGGGTATCGGCTCCAGGAATCGCTGGTTTCGGTCACTCTCCGGGCTACATCATCAATTCGCAGTTGCCCAACGCTCCCCCAGCTGTCACCCTTTCTGGCAGCCATCTTCCCATACACCGAATTTACCCCACAGCATAATGTGAAGCTGTTGATGGCAGCCGTCACCAAGCCGATCC
>NW_010157191.1:0-1366 GCF_000695765.1 Mesitornis unicolor
GTGCCAGGGGAGGGTGAGGCTGGATTTTGGGAGGAATTTCTTTATTTGAAGGGTTGTGAGGGCCTGGCAGGGGCTGCCCAGGGCAGTGGTGGAGTCCCCATCCCTGGAGGGGGTCAGCAGACGGCGATGAGGGGCTGAGGGCCATGGGTCAGTGGTGGGCAGGGCATGGTTGGACTCAATGATCCTAAAGGGCTTTTCCAACCAAATGCTTCCATGGTTTGATGAACCTTTGCTTTGCACTGCAAAACACCACATGCAGCAGCATGGCCCGATGGTTTCCACGCTAACGAAGGCCTCTGTGATCCGTGTGTGTTCAAATGGCATCTCCACGTTCCTGCCTTCCTGTGCAACCTTTCCCATCCTGAATCCTCCCTGCCACGTGGGGATGTGGGTGGAAGAAAGAGCCCTGACCATGGGGACAGCTCGAAAACAGCACCGTACTTCAGGATAAATCATAGTCCAAAACCTGGAAGAGGTCAGAAATTCACTGCTAACGTTCCAACAATTTATTTTAATAACTTGAAAGATGGGAAGGTTTTGCTATTTTAACGAAGCCAGAGGTTTCCTTCATCAGCTGTCCTAATTTCCCCACTGGGATCATGGGAGAAGTTGGATGCTGACGGCATCGGGATGAACCTGTCCTGTTATGGGAAATTCTTTCTTCCTGCAGGTATTCTGCTTTGGGAACACATTTCCAGAAATAACCAACCTGTACGTGGCTCGGTTCTGTCTCCTCCTGCTCCTGTGTTGAATAACAGCAAGCTAATCAAAACTCATATATTAAAAAAACCCCCAAAACCCTCAAATTTTCAGTCTCCCTGCTTTTTTTCTCCCCCAGTAAAACCAGAAGAGCCCAAACCAGCTGAGGCTGTGACAGGGAACGATATCACAGCGCCTCCCAACAAGGAGCTTCCTCCCAGCCCCGAGAAGAAGACCAAGGTAGGTGTTGTTTCACCCTCGGTATCTTCGCTCCATGGTTTTTAATTTGCCGGCTTCTCCGCTTCCTTAAGCTCTGGCAACACAAGTTCTGTTTTCTGAGCTGCCATTCGTGACCATTTCTTACTGGAACGAAGCTGCAAACGACTCAGCCCGTAGCAAACGGGACTGAAAGTGGATTTAGTGAATGTGGGGCCTGCTGTATTTAAATTAATTCCCTGGTTGGTATCGGTGGTGTAGAAGTAATAAATGTGTATGAAAACACTTCTGCTGCCCTGATACCCTCCTGTTTACGGCACATTTATTTGTGTTAGAATTTACACTCAGAGATGTGATATTCTCTTATTTTAGGGCTCAAGATCTTTAAGATCACTGAGTCCAACCATGCCCTGTCCACTGCTAAACCAAGTCCCCAAGTGCCACATCCACC
>NW_010157192.1:0-11221 GCF_000695765.1 Mesitornis unicolor
CTCTGCCATCATCCATCCACCTTGTTATATATAATGCCTCATACTGGTTGGCTTTTGATTGCCATTGGCTTTGCAAGGCCAGGTCTCCCTGCGCCGTAAATCAGTGCCACGTTCCAATGTCCTGGCTCTTGCAGCAGTGAGCCATGCTGGGTGTGAGGAGACTGAACGCCAGGCAGTTCATGTTCCTGGAAAGGAAACCTGCATCACAGCTGATTCGCAAACTACCACAAATTGTTGTTGAGGTCAGTGCAAATTATTACCCAAGGACACTGGCAGCGTGTGATTGTGCTCAGATAACAAGGGGGATCTCATGTTAATTCCGCTGGCAGAGCTGTCATGACTAATAGCAGGGAACTGCTGCCGCTGCTTTTGAAATTATCTGACTGAGCTAATCCAAGGATGAGGGGACGATTTATTGATTTGAAGTCCTAGCCAGACATAGTTGGAGATAATTCTAGGATGTTAGGGGTATTATTCCTACAGAAAAGCAGGTTTGGTAAATACTTTTATTTATTAGCCCCTGAAAAACAGTTGTGTTTATTGCAGATTGAATGTTTTATTTAGAGATGTGAATAGCTGAGATACTGAAAATGAAGCTTTCTGGATGGCAGTCATTTGATATTTTTGCTGAAACGGCTTGTTTTCTAAAGCAAATAGCCTCTCAATACTGCTAACACTGGTTTGAGCTCACCCTGTCTTTAAAGCCATTCTTAAAAGATTTAAAAAAAAAATGTTACGTTTGTGTCTCTGCTTTTGCATTCTGGTCAGGTGTCTTTTCGCTCTTCATGGAGTCTTGCAAGCCGGCTTCTGAGGACTCTGCTTAATGTCCTAGAAAATAACCTTGTGCTTAGACTAACAGCCATTTTATCACTGCTGCTCTCTTGCTGTTTCTTGGGGGTGGGGACATTGCCAGCAGGAGCAGGGCAGAGCAAGGACCAGGTCATTGCCATGCTGCTCATGAACAGCTCCCGGTCCCGAGCCTGAAGTGTCCCTGCCCACCACGGCTGGAGCAGGTTTGCGCTGAGCCGGCAGCCTGGCAAACCATGAGTTACACAGATCAGATGCTCACATTGTGAAGGACGGGCTTAGACCCCAGGACTCAGCTGGCAATGGGACCTCAGAGAGTGTTTTGCCCCATTAGTACTCAGTCTGTGCTCTTGCCAAGGGCCATTAGAAGGAACCGCAGGATGGAGGTCAGCCAGTGCTGGAGCAGAAAGCCTCCCTGAGGAGCCCTGGTGTTGGATTACAAGTGAGGATGCTGCCTCTTTGATGCCTTCATCTTCATTCTCTGCATTGCAAAGTAGTTTTGCTTTCCCTAGCCCAAACAGGGAGGCGACACAAATCTTTGGAGGCACAGCTCTTGCACCGAGGGTCTGGACATCGAGGCCTGCCCTTCCACTGTCCCCTGCTGCAGCCTTATCAAGTCACTTCAGCGGTGCTTGCTCCCTGTTTTCTTAAAATGTGTTGTAGGTGTCATCCTCCCAGATGGACGGCTCCTCGGAGAAGTGCAGTGTCTTGGAGACAGAACAAACGCTGCTGAATTTCTGGTTTTTTCAAGCCTTGTGTTTTCATGCTCCCTGCCTGGAATCTTTCACCATCAGTTTTGCTTTAATTCGCCATATCGCAATCAGGCTGAGATGAGCATTGCTCTTCTCTCTTGCCCCTGAGTAGCGAAAAATCCTACATCTTCCAAATCCCCAGACTCCCATAAAACCCCCTAAAATGACTCTGCAGCATAACAGATTTCACATTTGTAAGCAGCATGTCCTCTGGAAGGTGACTGTGTGCCTGCTCCGGAGATGAGAGCAGCACTGCGCGTAGGTGTTGCACGTTTATAGAGAGACCGAAGCACCAGTTAACTTGTTTTGAGTATGGCCAACGTAATGTCACCCAGCCTCGGTGTCTGGTGTTTGATGGCCTCGTTATACACAGGCTGTCGATGCGGCTGTAGTTTTATTCAGGGCTTTGTCACTCAGCTGTAATAGTGTGAAAATAAGAAATGTTTTCGTGAGTCCGTGGCTGGTGAGGACTTCATAGACGCTAGTGCAACGTGCTGCCTGTGGAGGGCTGCAGGCTGCACCGCAGCGGGTAAAGGAGGGAATGGTTTGAACAGGCCCTACAGCAGCACTGCAGGGTCCACAGTGACTGATCATGGCCACAGCTGGGGTTGCACGAACGTCGTGAGTGGCAACTACACAGGATGAAGCCAGGTGGAGAAACCCTATGGATCCAGTGCTCCCCGGACAAGCAGCTCTGCAGAGCTGTGCCAACTGCTTTGCTTTGCACTAAAAAGAGAAGAAAAAGAGGCCAGTTAAACCACTCTAAACCTGATATTCACGCTCCCATCTGATGCCTGCAGTAGCAATGGGATTCAGGGCTCAGTGTGCACGTTGGCACAGATGCCCCAAGCCGCCTGCCAAGGCTCTGCTCACCAGTGCCACACGCTGAGCCCGGAACTGGAGCGGGCTCGTGATCCATCCCCAAATGACGCAGCGCCAGCGTGGGATGCCAGCGGGCGTCCTGTGATTCTCCCGTTGGAGCTGGGGCCAGTGCTGACATTTTCCATTACCAGAAGTATGGGAGGGGAAAGGTATTTTAAAAGTATATTTAGAAACCTGCATTCTTATGCACTTTTTCCCAAACATCGGGTGAAGAACAGCAGGGACGGGGATTTGTGTTAGGCCATATGGCTGCTGGTTGTCACGAACAACAGGGGCACGATTCTTGTTTGGGAAAAACAGGGCGTAATAAAGGCTGAGCTGATTGCAGGCAGTGATGGTGTGCATGTGGGGAGGCGTGGGGAACAAAACACTGGTGCAGTGGATAAGGCACCTGTGTCTGTTCCTCAACTGAACCGGTGCAGCTCCATCTGTGCTCTTCTCTCACTTTGTCCTATTTCACCACAGTGAAATAAGTGATATTTCCATCTTAGGATGACAATTCCATCACGGGGGAGGAGCTGCACACCATGAAGGTGTGGGAAACACATGCTCAGAGCCCAGGGGAGAGAGACCTGCATGCCCACAAATGCATTAGAGACATCAGCCACACATTGTCCTCCACCCCTGCACAAGAGGGAAAGCCCTTGTGTGCAGTGCCCAGAGATCTCACCATGGTGTCTGGGCCTCTGAACCATTAGGAAACACTTGCTGGCAGAAGGAAAAGCTCCTCAGCAGTTCATCTGCAATGTGGCACGATGTCTTTGTGAAAAATATAAAAGAGTTGTAATTTTCTGACGCTTTCTCCTGCTGTAATTATTGCTTTTAATCACCTCATTACCTAGCACGGAAAGGAGCGTAAGGCTGCAGGTAGCAGCACAGTGAGGAGAAGGCACATTGAGGCTGTGTTTTTTCACTCTGTGCCCTGGGGCATTGGTATTACTTCCCTCGAGGATCAGCTTCCCAGCAGAAAAATCAAAAGCTGCATGAAGAGGTGGCGGAAGAAACACAGCGGCAGCAGGGAGAGTCCTCATCAGCCCCACACTGCTGCGGGTGCAATCACCATCAGCTCGGGAGGCTTTGTCCAGAGAAGCAAATGAGGCACCAGTGTCTTTACAGCAGCCCGAGTGCTCCAGAGGACACTGCCAGAGCAGGCACCATGTGCTGCCATGGGGTAGGGAAAAAAGTGGCAGTGGGAACAGAAATTTAGTGCTGCAGCACTTTCCCACTCCCCACTTTTTTCAATATAAAGCAGCAAAAATGCCTCCTGCGGGATCCGTGCCGGCCTGGGGCATGGAGCACCTGTGCTGGTCCTTGCTTCCAGGCCAGAGGAGCAAAAGCAAACCCTTTTCCCTGCTTTCTCCCCATACTGACTGCTTGCTCTGTGTATGCACACCCACATCCAGCTTGACAGACTCCTGGGCTCTCCAGGTCCTCCTGTATCAAGTAGCCATGGTGAGCGGTTAAACCATGAGCTGCCGTTTCAGGGACTGCCTGGAAGAGCAGGTAGAGGCCTTTGCGACCGGCATTATCTCAGTGTGCTTGATACAGATGAACCCATAAATCATCATAAAATGCAGTACAGAGGAGAAAACAGCCACCTCCTGCCCTCTGCTTACTTCCTGGAGCTTGAAAGCTGATTAAGAATCACTTACTTAGGCTGATGGGTTTCAAGTGATACTACCAGGGCAAACAGCTCTCTTCGAAATGCCCATTAAAGTTTCAATTTACGTACCTCGCACAGCGCTGTAGGGCCGGAGTGTGAGCTGCTGGAATGACCTCTGTTAGCAACCAGTTGGTTCATTAAATAGTAAAGAGCCGAACAATTTCCAGCTAAATAGCACACCAAGTGTCCTTATTTCATTTCCTGTTTTTTAAAGGAAGTATAAATTATTTACTAATGCGCTTAAAGAAGTCCTTTAAGTGAATCCAGGCAGTGAAGCAAAACCTTGTTTACCAGGGCAGATGCCCAAAGGAAAGCTTCAGAGTGATGGACCCATTTGTGACCAGCCACTAAGAAACTGCCAACAATTTATCAGATTTAATGGAGGTAATGGGCCAGGATTATGATCGACACAGGCTGGTGGGTCAGGCTTTGGTAACAGCTTGGTGATTGCTGCAATTCATGGGTTAAGTCCAGAGAATTTCTGGTGCAGATCTTCTAAGTTTGCCCATTTGTAAGTTTAGGGGTGTTGATTTTCAAGCCTCGTCACTCAAAAGTTTTAACCATGTTCTCACACGCATGAAGTCTCTTCCTGGAGATTCATGGTTGCGTTTCCAGAGCCACATTTCACTAGACCACAGTTACTCATCTTTAGCGTAGACCTGAGTTATTTCTGCCCCAGTTTCAATTCTGCTCTTGGATTCCTTCAGCCAGCTGCAGGGAAGGAGAAAGAATTGGGGTAGATTAATGCCTCTCTGCCCGGAAACATGGTGCCCTTTCCCCTCCCTGTGCTGCAGCATCACTCCACCTTCCACTGCTGGACTTAGTCCCTCATGTTCTTGCCAGGCCAAGGAACAGTAAATCCTCCCGTGTGTGAAATGTTTACAAAAGGCCTGTAAACGTGGCCCTGACTCCTGCTCCTCCTGCTCACGTTTCCACTCCATCATGCCCGGCTCTGACAGCTTCCTCAGGCTGCTCCATGCAGGAAGGGGCTTGCTGGAGCAGGGCTTAGGCTCCCCGTGAGGCCACCAGCTCCATCAGGGCAGGACATGTTTCTCAGGAACTTTTCCAGAGCTGCCAGAGTTGTGAGTAACTCGGTGAGGGGATTTTTAACAGGCACAACAATTCAACTCGAACGGTAGCAGCTGCTCCAACTGCAGCAATAAACTATAATACTCCAGCTCTTGCAATAAAACTCCCATCTGAGTCAGACTTTACAAATGCTTTACAACTGGTGCTTGCAATTCATCATATCTCTACTTGAATTACTTGCCAGGACCGCTCTCCATTCATTTAACACAAACTATCTCATCTTGTCCATCTCTACCTCGAGCTTCATTTTCCACAGCTACTTGCTGGGAAAATTCATTAACTCTGTGGTCCATCTGGTGAAATTGCTGGTTGTAGGGATGGTGATACGGACATTTGTCTTTTCAAAGCCTCTGGTTCCTGTACAAAAAGGTGGTGGGATGTAGGTTTAATTTAGAGCATTGACCTTGCTCTTGTTTCTTGGTGTCACAGGAGGGCCTGGGAGCTTTTGGTGGGGGGTTAGAGTCTTAGGGGTGTGGGACTTTTCCTTTAGCACCAGCTCCATCCCTGCAGCTGGAAGCAGACAAGCTCAACTGGGTGATTTTAGAGGCAGGAGTGCCATCCCTCCAACACCCCAAGAAGCTTTTTGGGGAACAAGGTGCACCCTCAGAGCCAGAGCTCAGAAAAGAGTCCATAGTGAAGACCCACTCTTGAGGGGCTTTTTTGAGGCCTGACACAGATGGGGACAAGGTCTCTGCTTTGGCTGTCGAAATCCCCCCATAGCATGGCCCCAAGGACTGCACCACAGCTTGTTTTCACAGGGAGAGAAGTCAGAAGAAGCGGATCCTGCAAAGGAGGTTTCAGAACTCCTCAGGCATATCCAGAGAGGTAGGTGACAGGGCCTGTACTGGGTGGGGACCCAGCTCATAACCCAAAATCCTGCAGGTGTCTGAGCTCAAAGGACCACAGCAAAATTCAGTTTGCATCTTGCTCTGTGAGCACAGGTGGAGAGGCCAGATAGGGCCACAGCTGCCCTGTGTGGGCTGTCTCGCTGCAGTGGAAAGGGGCAGGCCCTGTGCTTCTGCCTGTACCAATCTGTCTGGATGCAGTTTTGGTGACCTGAGACTGCTCCCTGATGCTTTCTTCTGTTGCAGAGCCAGCATGGTCCTTGGGTGCCTGCAGGATCTCCCTGCAGTGTTGGCATTATTTTACTGCATGAAGGCAGCAGCAGCAGCAATGGCAATCACAGACCAGGCAGAACATTTGCTCCTAATGCCACCTTTCACTATCACCCAGGGAAAGCACAGGGTATCCCAAAATCCAGTGTGCCTGTGAGCTGGGAAAGCTGCCGGCTGGCCTGGCCCATTCACAGCGAAGGGCTGCCAGCCCCTCCCGGATGCTCTGAACAGGAGCCAGGTTCCTGGGGAGAAAACGCGGGGACGCCGGCTTAATTGAGCCTGTTCAATGGCCTTCGGCTGCCATAAACCATGTCGCTGTCTGGGCAATGAAAGGAGCTGGGGGGAGGCAGGACAGCTCCCAATTCCCGAACCTGCTCCAAACTGGCTTCTGCTGCAACAACAAAACCTGCTGCTAACACCCTATGCCTGCTAGGGGCCCTCGGTGGAGGGGAACAGGGGGGTTCCTGGTGCTGCCAAATGCCACAACTGGGGGTAACATCCCTCCCGTCCACGCCCTGCTTTTGCTCCTGCCCGTGGCTGCAGAAGAGAACCTGCTTTGCAAATGCAAGAGGAGATGCAAGTGCTACATGCCAGGGTGGGGGCTGCAGTGGGGTTTTAATGCCAATCTGGGGACAGGTGGGATGCCCAGGGTGCCCACCCTGTGCCTGGGAACCAGTTGGAGGGACATGACCAGAGACAGAGCTGGCACCTGCATCATTGTGGTATCGCTGGTGGCTTCCTGACCACGACAACCCTGGGCCTGCTGCAAACCCTTGACTGGCTTTGGTGGGGCTGGGAAGTCACCAAGGCCCTTTGTTTTGCTGGACCAGATTTGAGCTCTCTGGGGTGAGGGGTGTGGGCACATCATAGCTTTTTTGGGATGCTGCCAGCCTCCATCTTGGCAGGGATGGAGCAGAGATGAATTCATCCCCATTTGGCTGCAAACAGCATCTCGGAGCATCCCCAATTATCTCTGGGAGCCGTACTGGCCGGCTTGGGCTGCAGATGGGGACGGCAGGAGCTAAGGGAGGAATCCCACGTTGCTATTTGTGGAAGGGACTGAAATGTTCCTGGCTGTGAAGGCTGCAACTTGGAGCCCACTGGCTTAGCCAGGCCACGTCTGGGGGGAGAGGGGACATTCCCTTGCTGTCTAACACCACCAAGGCCCCTGCTTTGTACCAGGGTGCAGCTTGACCCCAGCTCCAGTTGACGATGCTGACCCTGAAATGCTGACACAACACATAGTTTCTCCTTAATAGGGCATGGAAAAGGTGATGCATGTCAGGGCCAGGCTTTTTGCTAATGTTGTGCCTTTCCCTGTCTTTATATGTTCCAGAAATACATTGGTTTAGCCCCTCCTGGGTAAACTCAGCCTAAAAAAAATATGATCTGGGGCAGATACTTCCTGCTTTGTAAGTATCATGGTCCCAAGCTGGAAACCAGCAAACAGTGTGGGTTTTGTGCAGGTTAGGAAGGTCTTTTCTTAAAAATTGTTTCGAGACCCTGGTTAATGGGGTCTGGTGCTCAGATCCCTGCACAGAGATGTCCTTAGCTCCTGGCCACTTCTCCAAAGACAGTGGCAGATGATCTGGTGTTACCCTGGGGTGAGGATCTCAAATGTAGATGTCTCCTCAACTTGGCACAGTGCTGGGACCACGGGTTCCCCAAGTGCCACCCCAGATCTGACCACCTTTGTAGTCTTTTGAACTAGATGTTCCTGCCTGGCCCTATCCCCATTTCCCCGCCACAATCTTCTGCCCTCTCTCTGATGCTCACAGGCTGCCGTGGAGCTGGGCTGGAGCAAGGAAACAAACAGGGCTTTAAATAACCTCCCCCAAAATATATATGTGTTTGTGTTGGATCGTTTCTGGGAGCTGGTTCACAGTCGGGCTCCAGAAACAGCGGGATGGGCCAGGGAGGGGGGAGGAAGGGGTAGGGATGAGGGGTGAGGGAGGAAAGAGGGGAGCTCCACTAAGCCTCTTTGCTGCTAGGGAAAATGCGATACTGCACCACACTGGAAGAAAAAAGGAAAGCTTCCCTTGGAGCAGAGATTTCTCCCGCTCAGCTTGTGTCTCAGTGATGGGCTGGGGAAAGGTCATACACGCACTCATGCTTGTTTGGGTCCAGTGTGGAAACACTGTGTTGCTCAGCCCCGCAATCTGTCCAGCTGGATTAGGGATGTTAGAGGTACATCCCTGGCCTGCTGGCTTTAGTATCTCATTAGGGAGATACTCATTGGCTTCCCCAACCTCTCTTCCCACCTGCTTTAAATCCTGGGCATCCTCCTGAACTCCCCTGCGGCTCTGCCGCAGCTCCATGCAGCTCAATGGCCCCAGCTCCTCTTAAGGGTGATTCTCAGCAGGTCCCTCTGAGGGGTCAGTTCAGAAAGCATGGTGTGGAGCAACCTGCAGGCTTAGATGGAGAGACAGAAATTAGGGTGCTTTACAACCAGACCAATCTGTTGCAAATACAGGCTCGGATGAAGTGTTGGTGGTGATTTATATAGTGCTTGGAAGGGACCAGCGCCTCTTCTGCCATCTGGACATAATCTGGCTTTGTCTCATTGTGTCCAGCGATGCAGCTGGAGAGGAGCTCACAGAGCACCTAAGCAGGTATTTCTGTCCACGCTACATGAGCCCAGTTTGAGCCCTGGGTCCTCAGTGCCTCCCAGATCCATCCATGGCCAACCTGGTTCCAGCCTGGCTGCAGTCTCAGTCCCTGGGGGAATGACTGGGAAGAAATCAATGAAGCTGTGGCTTTTAATTTTGGCCAAGAAGTCCCTGTTGAGAACAGCACTGCTGGAGCCCATGGGCAGTAACTGGCACTTGAGGAGCATGGAGGTGAAAGGAGAAAGGAAGATGGGGCTGCCAGCAAGACCACTGAGGTCAGTGCGTTTTGGCAGCGCGAGTGAGGGAAGAGGGTGGGAGCAGAGGACAGTGGGCACAACTGCAGGAGGAAGGGGGGACAGGAGTGATGGACAGCATCTCCTGCTGTGCCCCTTCTCTCTGGAGAGATCATAGGCCAAAGGGTGGAGGGTGAGGGACAGCCAAGCGCGGACAGGCCCAGAGAGAGCGGAAGGAACTGGCTGAGAGCCGGGTGTGATGGCTGGACACAGCAGGAGTGAGAGAAAGATGTTTGATGACAAGAGGGGACGCAATTCCCTCACCGGCAGCTGTCTGCGAAGTGGACTGTGAGCTGCTCCGAACAGGTTCTGTCTCGCAGATGTCTGTGCCATCCCTCAAATCCTGGACAAATGAATCCCTGGGGAAGCGAGAGGAGAGAGGAGACACGAAGCTTTTCCAACCCTGAAAAGCGTCTCCACTGACATCTAGTGGCAAAACAGTCCCTTCCCCGGTAGAGAGGAGAGCTGGCTCCTCCAGCTTCTGCCCGCCCCCCACCACGGTGTTCCTCACGGGCGATGCTGAGGTGGGTGTTTGAAGGAGGGGTGTTTCACCAGCGCTGTACTGGTCATACTGGTATTCCCTGCAGGGTTTGCCTGGCTACGTCTTAATGAGGCAGCAAAGCAATGTCAAAAAACAGAGGTCCCAAAGCACCATCGTTGGTGCAGTGACACTGTTAACAGGGCTCTGGAGGGGTTTGGCGCAGCAGTTATCACGGACCAGACCTCAACAGGGGTCTGGATGTGGGCACGCTGTTTGGGAGGAAGCTTAAAGAGCCAGGTGAGGGCTGGGCTGTCAGACACCCTCACCCATGCTCTCAGGTGGATCCAGAGCGGGTGGTGGAAGTCCCAGTCCCCTCTTCGTCCTCCCTCCAGTACCAGCTCCAGAGCAGAGTGGCCTGCTCCACTTCGCTATTCTCAGAGCAATGCTGATTTGTGGGGACCCGATTTTGTTCATTAACTTCGCACAATCTGAGCAATCCAGCCCAAAAACGGAGGCTGTGTGGGAGGTGGCTCCCAGGCAGATCAGCCTGTGGCAACGCCTCTTGGTGGAGACACGAGGCCCATCAACTGTCTAATTTTGAACCACTGCTGGCCCTAACCTGCAGTCTATTACTGTCAGCTGCCAACAAACAAGAGAGCAGCCGGGCTGGCTCAGAAGAAATCTAGTCCAGAGTTTGTTTCTGTCTCCAAAAGCTCAAAGAAAACTGAAAGTACAACAAACCTCTTTGCAGCAAACACCCAGCTCCCACTGCCTTCATCTGCTCTTGGCAGGAGGACTGTGAACAGACCCTGCCCATCCTCTCAGAGCTTGTGTGGGTTGGTAGATCTTGACCACACTTTATCTTTCCCAGGCTGAGTCCCAGACTGCACAGCTTACTTCATGCAGAGGTGCTGCCAGCTCTGTCAGCATCCCTGCTCTGACTCACTCCCAGGTCTCCTCTACCCTTCTGGAGACGGAGGATCAGATGTACCCAGTGGGCACATCATGGAATTACTTACAGCGCTGTGAAATGATGGCCTCCCATTTCTCCTTTCTTTTTGGATAATTCTAACATTTCATTTCTTCTTTTGTTGCACAGATCCCTGTAGCATCCATGTAAGTAGCAGAGCTGTGCAATGCCCCAGCCCTCACTCATGGCCACGCAGTTTCCACAGTGAAGCCTCTGATAAGGTTATCCAAAAGAAGCCCTACAGAAAACCAAGCAGCCTATTTCAACCTTTTTGCCCTTACCACCCTATCTTTTGGATCCCTTCTGGGAGGTTTTCAAGACAGGACTTCCCTTTGCTGATTCTTCACAAACAGACTGTATTTACCCACTAGTGTGTGGGTATTTTCATGTATCAATTCTATCCATCATTGTTATTGCTAATTGAAATGGCACAACCAAACCCATGTAATCCCTTGCAACAGTTTAAAGAAAAAAAATTGCCACTTTCTTCATTTTTGTCCACCACAGAAGTTTCAGTCGAGAAATCCATCTCATCTCATCTCCTTTTATGATGAGGTGAC
>NW_010157193.1:0-7400 GCF_000695765.1 Mesitornis unicolor
AGACAACGTCCACAGCTTTCCCCTCGTCCACGAAGCATCAGTGGTCATGTCTGTCTTTTTTAGGCATAGAGAAATTTTTTAATGTATTTCAGAAATACTGGAGGTTTATGCACAAAGTTTTAAATATGTGGTTTGTTTTTTGGTTTGAGAGGGGTTTTTTGTTTATTTATTTCAGGTTTGGGATTTTTTTAAGCCTCAAATCTGTCAATGTTTCTATCTCTCTTTTTTTTTTCCACCTGAAAAGCCACTAATTACATTAGGCCTAATCGCCCAAATATCTTTTACATTATTTTTAAGAGGTTGAGGGTTTTTTTTTGTGATGTGCTTGAAGGCTATTATTTTTATTATCATTATTATTATTATTATTATTTAGATATTGTTGGCCAATGAGAGCTTAGTTCATCCCATTTGGTAGCTACTACTGTTTGCAGTGAAATACAGAAGTGACTGTATATCCCTGTTTAATACAGTAGCATCCTGAATCCTGAGAAGTTAAAGGTATGTCATAAAATGAAACCTGGGAGAATTGTAAGTAATGAAGAAGGAGGAAATTAAAGTAAGAGAATTCAGAAGTAAAAGAGGTAGGTGCATAGAGATTAAGGCTATCTCATGAGTAGGAGGGAAATGGATGTGGCAGAGCTGCAAGATTTACTTCTACTCAAACCTCAAGTGTTTTGGAAGACACCAACTCAATGGGTAGCTTGCAAAATTCAGGGGGTTAGTTTGGACATCTAAGAAATGCGAGAAGGATTTTAATTCCCCTGAAAGCCTGAGATTATAGAGCACAACTAACTTCCTAGAATTATTATTGTGAGAAATTTGTACTGTTATAACTCAGAAGGGGGGACAGTTCTGTTTTTCTGTGAGACAAAAGAGTGATCATAAAACTTAAGTGTTGCCACTCTTCATGTAGCTAGGGAAGAATGAATTATGTTTCTGTCTAATCCCAGACAGATAGCAGAGCATAGCATATAAAATTTTGTCTATCATAACTATATTAATACAATCCACAAAAAAAAAATCTGTACAGCATATACTTACATTTTTATTTCTCATTTGACAGGTCCTGGGATCAGTATTGTCCTTGGTTTTATTTTCCAGTCATCCTGTATTTGGTATATTCTTCACATAAATATTTAGTAAAGAGAAATGCATTCCATTGAAATTGCTGAAATACAGTATTTAAAGTTAGGAGATTTACAAATAGGTTATAATTGTAGGTTTGTGTGTGTTTGAATTGATCTAAGTTTACTTTACTGTAAATCTAATATGCAGATAAAAGAAGTCTCCACTTACACAATAGAGTTAATAAGAATCAGTCTAGCAGCAATGTATTCATTTTTAGATAACTATTATAGATATACTTTGAGTATACATTCTGGACTGACCATATGGCTCAAATATTCATTAGTACTTTAGATATTTAAACACCTGGTTGTTGTAGACACTGTTAAACATTCCTATATAAACATCTTCCCTGTATATGTAGACAGAACCCCCCCCCTAGCTTCCAAGTTGCTCACTAAATTATTAAAATTAATCTAGTTATGCGTTACTTGCTGATTCTGCAATGTACTGTAAAGTTCATGTCATGATTACTGTCTGCCATTCGGTTGCCGCTGCTGGCAGTGACGTAATTTCATCTTTCTGTCACGGAATCAGATGCTGCTACTTATTTTAATTGGCTTCATTGCTTGGTATAGCTGGAAAGAGATCCTATTTGATGCATGGAAGTACCTACTTGTCTCCGTTTAAGGCTCAGAGAGCAGGATTTTCTCTCTATTGTCCTCTACCCTCCCAGGGAAGGATTACAAAAAAAAAGGGGAATAGAGAAAAAGATGCTCCGCACAAGGTTGGAAGTTAAGACTGTAACAAGTTTAATGAAAAACAACAGGGGAAAGGAAAAGGGAATTACTAAGGGATAAAGGATATTTAACTATATACAAAACCCGATCCCAGTAGTCCCAAGTGGAAGTGTCCAAGCAGTGCCTCATGGCCGCTGCAACTGCCGTGACTCATCACCAGGGACCGCAGTGGTGCCAGGAGCGGATGGTGGTGGATGCTGCCGAGCCTGTGGAGGTAGGCCCAGCCACCCTGAGGTGTGACAGGGAAGCAGCCCAGGAAACCAGGAAAAGCCCATGAATACTTCGGGCCTCCTCGGTTTTTTATAGACTGTGTCCGGAAAGGGGAGGTAACAGTCCTGATCTCTGACCCCCCATGGTCCTACAGACACCGCCTGTCCTTCCGTTTCAGGCTGTTAACCCTTAAACTATAACACTGCTTTTTAAGGTTTTATTTTAATTCACCAATTGGAAAGTTCACGTGTTAGTAACTTGAGGCCTGGGTTATCCTGAGTCATATTACACTGGTGTGGTATGTTTCTTCATGCAGCAAATAGAAGCTCAAGTCTTCTTAACCGTGATTTGCAGAAGCTAGATATAGTGTTCCAGTGTCATTTTTTCCTTGCTGTTTTCTTTTTTTGAAGTATTCCTTTAAAAAAATCTACTACCTGAAATACTTGCTTTAAACCTTAAAGACTTTAAAAACTACTTCTAAATTTTATAAGTTGTCTTTGTGTTATTCATGAATAAGCATGTATCTTTAGGCATTTCCTGTATGTGACACTGGAAGAAGAGAAAGAGGGGTTTTTTAATGGCTATCCCTTATTTTTGTTTCCTTTCTTTTTACTTCTGAGTACAAAAATATTGGTAAGTTATCTTTTGGAGCTCACCAGCAGCTTTTTGTTGTTGATTGCATTTCCAGATATGTAGCTTTACAGTCAAAACAGAGAATAGGTTTAAGAATAATAGACTTGTTATCAACAGAAAACGTGACTGGCCTAAAGGCAAAACAGGCTTATCGTTTTTAAGTGAACAAATGTAAACTAATTTGTCCTGTGTTTTGTGGTCTCATCTGTGACATTGGTTCCAGCATTGTGTATATTTATTACAGCATGTTAGCAAATGTTTCAATAATCTGAAGTTGGTGATGTATAGACTTCCCTGCTACCATCAGTTTTTCAGTTCAGAAAAAGAGACTTCTTGTTTTGTAGTGCTGGATTTCTTTACTCCCTTCCCCTCACGCCCAGTAAAAATACAGAACTGAAACTTAGTCTTTATAATCCAAATTCATAATTGTTTGCAAACCAATAGAAACCAGACATTATGCTGGGGCAAAATCACTTATGAAACTCAAGCTGCTTTTTCATCATGATAATTTGATCTTTCTAAATGTCAGCAAGACAAAGGAGAAAGAGAAATGCCACTTGCAAGATAGACATATATGAGAGACTGCTATAGGTAACACTGACTTCAGTTATTTCACCATAGATGCTAAATTTTGAAAGTTAGTGCACTCATTTGAAGTGCTGCTGTTTTAAGAAGGAATATTCAGCTGTCATTTCAATGAATATCTAATTGTGGATTGAGGGAGGAGCAGTCTGTAGAATCGATGCATGTTTAATAAATGATCCTGAATTAATTACTTATATAGCTTTGCTGAGATTCAGGTTACAGATTCAGGCACAAAAGTTAGAGGATATGTCTGCCTGTAACTATCATCATCTTGCATTCTTTTACTACAGGACAGCATGCTGGTTTTTCTTAGCATTTATCTCTTTTGTTGTAGAAGGTATGTAGTGAGTGTGGCAAAAGGTAGCAGGAAGAGAAATAACAGTCTTATGACAAAGAAATTGAGATGTTCCTTGAGAATTCTTGGAAAAAGCTAAATAATTTTTGCCAAAAATTAAGTAAGTAAATTTAAAAGCACAGTCTGAGGGAGATACCTGCACACAAAATTTTAGCCCAAGTGGTGGTGTTCTTTTCGACAATGTTGCCAAAACTCTTCTCAAAAAATAAATAAAAATAAAATTATATGCATATTATTGTGAAAACTGGGATTGGATGAAGTGATGAAGAGTATATGGAGACATGAGATATAGCTATGATATATAGTCTTACAGGAAATGGATTTATTTATTTCAAAGGTCAGTAGGTCTGAAGTAATTTTTAACAAATTACTGATACCTTGGAAGTTTATTTTAAGTTGTATGTAGGACCTTAAATCGTTGAAAGAAACTGTTACACACTGGTCCATTCCTATTGAGTTTACAGTGTTGTCTTTGTATATATTGCTCTGACCATTTCTGTTAGTTAATATCTGAATATACTATAAGGATTTTTATTTGCGTAGATGGCACTAATTGGTTACTTGGAACTTCAGAAAATCAAACTACCTTCTCTCTCTCTCGCTCGCTCGCTCTCTTTCTCTCTCTGAAAGTATAAATTTATACTTCTCTCTGCATTTTCGGAAAGTCCTTTTAAAAATGTTCTTTTTTGGTTTACGACTTTCGCAAAATTCACCCATAAAATAAAATCTACAAGCTAACAATGAACATATTTTCTATACAATAAACATATTTCTAGAACCACCAGACTCTAAGGTGAAAGGTAGAAAAATAGGTAAAAAATGACATCAACATTCTCTTTTCTCAGCGCAAACCCCAGCAAGCATCCTGCCCCCTAACTGTTACTCATTTGCACTTTGTATAGGAAAACGCTTTCTGAAAGAACATAGTGGATATTCTGTAAGGTTTACTGTATTTTGACCAAATCTGCAGTTTAGAGAGATAACTTGTTACTTGTTGGGACCAATGCATCATGTTCTGCTGACATTTCATGCTTTGTAGCTTGTGACTAAATTTATAGCACTTCTAAACAGCTTCACAAAAGGTTTCAGAAATATTTACATCCTGTTTTACCACTTTTTTTTTTTTTAAAAAAAAGCAGATGGCTCCTAGTTTTAAGTTGAAATTATACTTTATTTTTTGTTTTATTTTTAGAATGGCAGGATTTAAAATAGTCCAAACTGGGACATCTTTTACTTTGTTTCCTCTTTTTTTGCTCACACAGAAAGAGTGGTAAGCACTAAATAGAGTCTCAGGTTTTCTAAATTGACTTAGTAGAGAAGAGCTTCTGGTTTGCTTTGTGATTTGTGATATGTGGGATTTTAATGTGGTAGTTGTGGAGTATGCATTTTAAATACATGTCTAGAATAGATTTGAAGTTCATAGTGATAAAATATTGCCTGATGATTAAAATACTTCTTAATAGCTACATCCCTGTGAATATAGTTGCCTTTCATTTGTTTATTTCATAACTATTGGATCATTCATTTTTATGGCTTGTATGGAACAATAAATAAAAAAGAGTTAAAAAGCTGAAGCGAGATCTTCCTCTAAAGCTCACCCTCTACACATTTTAAGATAATTTAATCCTCAGCCTTTTCCCCTTTATTCTTCTTTTTCAAGATACTTGTTTTGACTACACCACTTGTTACATTGTTTTAGAAAAAGACTAAATTTAAAACCTAGTGAAAGTCTCTTCCTAAAGAATTGAAAACCCAAATAAATTATAAATAACATATTGAAGAGTTAAAATTAGTGATACCTTTATAATCTATACATTGGCATTTTCAGCTGCCCTGCCTTTTTAATTTTGATTTTGAGACCAGTGCTTAGACTTAAATTCAATGACATTACTTATCGTTATTTTGGAATTCTATTTCATTTATAGAGGTACCCAGAATATAGGTTGGCTAACCAAATTCAATACATGTTTATACTGTCAGACTAAAAAATAGGCTTTCCTACGTATTTAATGAAAATTGCAGTGATGCCTGACTGCATTGGTATCATTAGTGGGGCCATACAGCTCTTACACATCTAGAGGCACTGCTTGTGTTTTTAAGTCACTTACAATAGAATGGGTAAATTGGATGGTGATTTAGACTGGATACCCCAAAATGACAACAGCTGGATAATGGGACATAGAAGGATACGTTATAGAAGAGACTGTAAATGTAAGTACACGTCCCTAGGTAGCAGACTATTACAGGAGGGTGAAAAACTGAAGCAGAGTAAACGAAGAGGCAGCTCAGCCACAATGCAGTTTGTATGCTGATATTATAGAAATCCAAGCTATGTTTTTGGTCTCTTAAGTTCTAATTTATGCAGGCCATTGTGCTTGCAATACCTTTGTCCCAAGTAGATTTACAAAACATAGCACTTGGACTTTCTTCATTATTTCTTTGTAACCGGTTCTTTCAAAATTAAGATTTCTCTCTCCAGGAGCAGAGACTTCTTAGTTTAGGACCAAGATGTTGTAAATGAAAAAGATACAACACTTTCTGGACAAGAAATACTGAAAGTGCAAGGCAGTTTTTCTGCTTTCGGTCAGTTACGAGTAGATAAACCTTTAGGATTTTTTTTGTTAATTCCATTCTGTGGCTTGTATACCATATATGGTAAACTTATCTTGAACAAATGCCTACTTAACACTTATTTTACAATCATCTCATACGTTGCACCTTTCTGTATTTGGAAAATGCTTAAGCTTCGATGGTTATTATGGTTTTGAACTGATTGTGATGTTCAACAAGAGTTTCTGAAGAGGACTGTTTCTTCTGCTGCTTTTTTTCTGCATATTTTTTGAATATAATAGGAATGTAGAGTTTTTACTTTCTCTTTTACTGTGTAGTCGTGACAGTATGTTTTGTTTTGTTTTATTTTGTTTTGTTTTTTTCTTTATGCTAGTGGTATTTCATTTAATTAAATGAGCCTGAAATGATGGTATATATGAAAATGTATATTAATTTGGTGGTGAGGAAGAAATTTCTCATAGTGACTCTCAGTTCTTCGTAGGGCATGTTAATAGATAATTTCTAATTTATTAACAAAATCTTTAATTTGTTTAGCAAACTCTTGTTTGGTGCTCCTCGATGGCAGATTGAGACCTTCATTTGAAACAGATTGGGAATGACCAAACTCGTTGAACAAGTGAACAAACTTGAACAGAGTGAACAAACTTGTTGATCAGTCCATTTTCGACAGGTGAAAGGGAGATGCTTTCAGCAGGGAGGTTGAACTGTACAGTCTCCAGGGGTCCCTTCCATCTTCACCCGCTCTGTGACTCTGTGAAGGATTGTTGTAGTGCCTGCATAGATTAAAAAGCGTTAAGGACATGAAAAGTGGGCTCCTTCTCAGTATTGCTGGATTTACATTACTGCAGAAACTTTTCTGATGATTGTTTTTATAGACACAGGTGTAGGTGGCTGCAATTTTGGTCACAAGGTGTAGTGGGCTGGCCTAAGATCCTGTAGGCAGAGACTTCAGGCTGGATGTAAAAATACCTGTGAAATCCCAGTGATGCTGGAAGCTGGCGGTGGTACCCTGCATTCTCACACTGCTGTCAATGCAGATGGAGCAGGTGGCAAGTCTCTGGTCTCACTGACCATGTTTGTCCTTTTGGACTTAGGAGTGTAAGTGAAAGGCTGTAAAGCAAATTGATGCAAAGATGCATCGTGCTTAAGCCTTCCCCAGGTGCCCCTCCATAATAGGTTTG